>NC_092233.1:58519359-58729359 GCF_036320965.1 Panulirus ornatus
TGGAAGGACCTCCCTCCTTCCCCATCACCCCCACACACACTACGAGCGTCAATGGTCGTACCATCTCCCCCACACCCCCCTCCTGGGTCAGTAATTGACCACATGCGGACATATTACCTTTTTTAATGTTCCAACTCGGGCAATAATTCCCGGTCACGTTCCCGACAGTTTCATCAGAATATTTACATTGTTTATACACTCTGCCGGAACGGTGGACGCGATTATGACCCTTGCGGGCTGGGTTCTGGGGGCATGATAGTGTGGCTCGACAGTGGAGGGGGGTAGGTAGGGGGGGGCCCTGATTGTCGTGGGGTAATGAGCCTTGGGGAGTCCATGCGGGGAGCCGCTCATATAATGCCATACCATTAGCCACTAACTCTGGTTTCCCGTTACGTCACATACATCTGTGTGCTGATGTCACGTGGGGGGAAGGGGGGGGAGGGGAGTTGGAGTGGAGAGGGAGGAGCGGGGGAGGAGGATGATGATGTCTACAGGTGACATCGCACATGAGAGATATTTCGAGCCCTCTTTGTTGGCCAGAAATGTGGCACATCACAACAGTGGATCTCTCTCTCTCTCTCTCTCTCTCTCTCTCTCTCTCTCTCTCTCTCTCTCTCTCTCTCTCTCTCTCTCTCTCTCTCTCTCTCTCTCTCTCTCTCTCTCTCTCTCTCTCTCTCTCTCTCTCTCCCCCAGCACCATGCCAGCCTTTAAAAGATGGAGGTGTTTGTTTACGTGCCAGTATATACCACCCCCTCCCTCACCACACCTCTACGCACGGTCTGGTGGGTACAGAACTCCCTCCCAAACGGTCTGCTGGAAACACCCCGTATAACACGGTCTGCAGGGTCTATAACACCCCTTATAACACGGTCTGCTGGGTCTATAACACGCCGTATAACACGGTCTGCTGGGTCTATAACACCCCTTAAAACACGGTCTGCTGGGTGTAAAACACCCCTTATAACACGGTCTGCTGGGTCTATAACACCCCTTAAAACACGGTCTGCTGGGTGTAAAACACCCTCGTATAACACGGTCTGCCAGCACAGCATCCCATGCTGGCTCGTCTGTGGGTTTCTCCAGGGCGCATAGGGAGGAGTGACGTTCTCCTCTCCCTCCTCCTGCCGCAGGGTCCAACATGTGTTCACCCTTTACATGTTCTCCCTCCCTCCCTCCTCCTGCCGCAGGGTCCAACATGTGTTCACCCTTTACATGTTCTCCCTCCCTCCCTCCTCCTGCCACAGGGTCCAACATGTGTTCATCCTTGACACGTTCTCCTTCCCTCCCTCCTCCTGCCTGAGAGCCCAACATGTGTTCATCCTTGACACGTTCTCCCTCCTTCCCTCCTCCTGCCACAGAGTCCAACATGTGTTCATCCATGACACGTTCTCCCTCCCTCCCTCCTCCTGCCGGAGAACCCGACATGTGTTCACCCTTGTCACGTTCTCCCTCCTTCCCTCCTCCTGCCGGAGAGCCCGACATGTGTTCACCCCGGGAGAACTTTAAGACTGGGGCACCTCTCCTTTACAGCCTACGTCAGGCAAGAACCTTCAATTTTTACAATGTCGTAAGGAAAATGTAGACTGGAAATAGCCAAGTCCCGAGTGCTTCAAGAGATGTTAAAGTCGAACATTTTGGAGGGAACGTTCTGCAGGGTTTTCCTCATCCATGAGAAGGGAAGGGGGGGCGAAAGTGAGGAATATTGACGTAGAAATTTGTAATCTCACGAGGGATATACGACCTTGAACGACCAATATCCCTCCAGATATTTTTTCTTTTCCCTCTCTTAATATAGTAAGGCATTGTTCATAGGCACTGGTGTCTATACACCAGGACCAGTCGTACACACACACACACACACACACACACACACACACACACACACAATAATGAACAGCTCAGAATCTCACTTCAATAACCTCACGAAATATGAACAGCAATATTTCCCCTCAGGATGGAAGCCTGTGTTTCTCTCTAGCCCCAGAGTTAGGTCTCGCCTTGAGACGGCAGCACATAGGCAGACGCAGGACTAGCGTCTGCCATCCAACATTACCTTCACAAATGAATAACTTCAAGAGACACGCTTGGCACTAGTGTATAATCACGCGGTGATGTGATCAATGTGGGTCTTAGAATTTCCATTGGTGAGTTACTGACACAGTATAGAGAACGTAGAGTGATAATAGATGGGCGCCAGAGCCACTTAATTACGTTCTGTATCCTTAAAATCTTTGCGCAGGCGCGTAGGAGTTTCGTGGACTATAACTTACGGTTCACAATCGTGACCGTATGGAGAGGCACACGGTGCGTGTTTCTGGGTGTCAAATATGTGTTGTATTGGTCTGCTCTCAGTTGTGAGTGTCATGCGACCCTTGAGTGTGTTGTTACAGTACTGAGTGTGTTGTGGGTGGGGTGGGTTGTGTATATTCTGTGAGGGATGTGACTTGGAAAAAAAACTAGGTTGTTAACTTCTCTTGAAGTGCGTCGTGGGTGCGTTATTATGGGCCCGTCTGGAATGTGTTGCAGGAAGAGAGAATGTTTCAGAGTGTGTCAGCGGGGAGTGTGTGATGTGTCGCGTCATCCCGGGAGGCCTGACATCACACCTACACACACACACACACACACACACACACACACACACACACAGGGACATTTTACATCGTGTTGATGTCCCGGAATCAACCCGGGAAGCCTTGAAACACTCACAATCAGGGACATTCATGTTGATGATGTCACGTACGTCGTATGACCAGAGAAAGAAGTGGGTTTCGATATCATCTCCGCCCGGTGGAATCCTCACAAGGACCCTCCTCAGGGGCTGTTAAGAACACATCTGTTCAAGGATCGAGGACAAAGAATCCAGTTCTGTTCTGTTCTCGCCGGGAAGAAAGAACCAGTGACTGCGACACTCCAGTCTACTGGAGGGTGAGGTGGAGTCCTTTCTTTATGGCATTCTGATCCTCGGACGGGAAGATCCTTTTGAACTGTTGTAGCGTCCTTGATTTATCTTTGTCCGACAGTAGCAGGACCCCCCTCTAGGATGGTAGGACTCCTCTCAGGTGGTAGGATATTTCTAGGATGCTTAGATGCCTCTCGGATCGTAGGACTCCTCCAGGACGGCAGGACACCCTAGGATGCTTTGACGCCCCTGTGATGTTAGGACATCTCTGGGTTGTTCGAACACTGAAGGATGGTAGGACAGCTCTGGGTAGGTAGGAACCACGTCTAGGATGCTAGGCTGGACTTGGGGCGCGCGTGTTGCCTCCCACACTCCCCCCTCCCCCTCCCCACAACTTGTATTCCCTGGCGGATCCGCCTGTTAATATATGCTTGTGTCAGCTGTTCCCCCTCCCCCCTTCCCCTCCCCCTCCCCCCTCCCCCAGCGAGGAGTACCCCCCCCCCCCCAATCAACCATCCCCCCACTTGTGGCGTTCCAGGGGACCAGTCCAGTACTGTGCCACTGGCAAGAGGACCTGTCGACCCGTGAACTCGCTTGCGCTAAGGGCTGTTATCTGGCGGTGTCGGGCGGTGCGGGCTACGTACCAAGGGCCCTTAACCTCCCTCCCTCCCTCCCTCCCTCCCGCCTGCTCTCCCTCCCTCCCTCCCTCCAGCGGCAGGGAAATGCACAGTTCAGTAATTCCCGAAAGAGACATTCGTCAATATGATGCGGCCCAGCGCGGCAGACAAAGGCCGAGCGAAACTCCCGTTACCACCAACTTTCCTGCGGGTTTGTGTATAAAATCCTACTTTAAAAAAAAAAAAAGAATAAGAATGATGATGATGATGATGATAATCCGATACGTAATAGAAAGAAAGGGGAAAAATACTTTTAATCTAGTACATCCTATTTTACGAAAAATACATTTTTTTTATATCTCGTTCCTCACTCTCTCTCTCTCTCTCTCTCTCTCTCTCTCTCTCTCTCTCTCTCTCTCTCTCTCTCTCTCTCTCTCTCTCTCTCTCTCTCTAGTGAGACAAAGAAGGGGAGACCTCGTACGTATGTCGGGGGACACGGGCTGACCTTTGACCCCTAGACAAGTTCGTTAGGGGTCAAAGAAATGTAAATGCACTCAGAGAGAGAGAGAGAGAGAGAGAGAGAGAGAGAGAGAGAGAGAGAGAGAGAGAGAGAGAGAGAGAGAGAGAGAGGTGCTAACGTAAGCTTTTCCTTACACCCCAAATAAAAAAAAAAACGGGGAGAAGAGGGAGAGAGAGAGAGAGCATGGGGGGGTGATATTGACCCCCCCCCCCGGGTCAGTTAGCAGGTAGGCCAGAGGTCGAGGTCACGGTATAATCTGGCTGGATGTGTGGCTCTCAGAGCCCCCCCCCCCGCCCCCCCTCGCGTCACCGACACTCCCTGATAGCGGTTGTGGTCGACATTGTGGGGCACTCTTGCGGGATGATGCGCCCTTTGGAGGCGACAGCAAAAGGTCATTATAGTGCTACGTGAGGGGACTTAGGGGGTAGTGGGTAAAGGGGGAATGGCAGTGAGGGGGGGGGGTTAGGTAGGTAGGGGAAATGGCGGTGATGGCCCGAAGTGCCGCCTTCGCTGGCTGGCTGGCGAAGACCACGAAGATTTTCATCCAGACAGACCCATATAAGGCCTGCCAGTCGAGGACCTTCCAGCCAAGCGGGTCCCTCACGACTCCTGGATCCCTTCAGGTCACGAGCCAGTCGGTTGTGCTCCTCATGCTTTGTCATGTTCGTGTTTCAGACGTGATGGGACCACTCACAAACACTCTCCAGATACCTTTGACCTGACAGGTCAAAGGTTAGGTACATAAGAAGCCTTGTGTTTCATGTCGTAGCTGAGCTGAAGTAAAGAGAAACAAAGCCTTGCGTATTTTCGCATCTTTATATATATATATATATATATATATATATATATATATATATATATATATATATATATATATATATATATATATATATATATATATATATATATATATATATATATATATATATATATATATAATATATATATATATATATATATATTTATATATATATATATATATATATATATATATATATATATATATATATATATATATATATATATATATATAAATATATATATATATATATATATATATATATATATATATATATATATATATATATATATATATATATATATATATATATATGATTATTTTTAGGTGTTGTTTCTGTTCTGAAATAATTATCATGATGTGTAACTTGGCTGTCTTACCATACGTCCTTACGCTGAGTTTCCACATGGCATCAAGGCATTTTATGCTAATCTATTTAAATGTATTCAAACATGGCCGACAGGAATGAGTGTTGACGGCCGTAGGGGGTGGGGGGGGGAAGAAAATATATGTATACATATATATATATATATATATATATATATATATTCCGGTGTAAAAATTTAGGTCAGTAAACAAAGAACCCAGAGTGGCTGGGATCCTATGTCAGGGTGGCAAAATTTAGGCCATTATAATAAAGAATGATAATGATACAGATAATGGGCATTGATTTATTTGATTAGCTGCAGCAAAAAAAGGCTGTAGATATGTATATATATATAAACAGAGAGAAAATCATATATATATATATATATATATATATATATTTTTTTTTTTTTTTTTTTTTTCATACTATTCGCTATTTCCCGCATTAGCGAGGTAGCGTTAAGAACAGAGGACTGAGCCTTTGAGGGAACATCCTCACTTGGCCCCCTTCTCTGTTCCTTCTTTAGGAAAATGAAAAACGAGAGGGGAGGATTTCCAGCCCCCCGTTCCCTTCCCTTTTAGTCGCCTTCTACGACACGCAGGGAATACGTGGGAAGAATTCTTTCTCCCCTATCCCCAGGGATATATATATATATATATATATATATATATATATATATATATATATATATATATATATATATATATATATATATATATATATATATACAGAGAGAAAATCATGGTAAGGAATACGTTGGCACTATGATGAGAGATGATGAAACACGGTCTTTTTGCTCAAGCATCAAAATGGTAGTCAGTCCACTGATTACAGTGGTCGGGAAGAAGATGACCTTCCTTGTGCGAGCTTGGATGAGCTCGATGTTGATTGTGACGCCGAGCTGCACCTCGAGGGCGGGGGGGATCTATGGCTGATGGAGGTGACGGTGTGGGTGATGATGGTGCTGTGAACCTCTTCCTGGACTGTTGGATGAGGTCCAGGTGATGGCTGGAGAGAGAGAGAGAGAGAGAGAGAGAGAGAGAGAGAGAGAGAGAGAGAGAGAGAGAGAGAGAGAGAGAGAGAGAGAGAGAGAGAGAGAGTCAATCGGCGTTGATCGCCTCGTGATCAAGTGGTGTGAGAGGGACTAAGGATGATCTTGCATGCCCCCTTTTCCGAGCCTTTTCCTCCAGGATCCGCTGTTGTTTAATGGGGGGAGGAGGAGGAGGAGGGGGGGGGGAGACCAGGCGGCGGGGAGAGGAGGGAAGGGGGGGCGCTGCTGCCGCTGGTGAGTTTGTGAGGAATGAAAACCAGTGTAGTTGTTCCTGAGTTCAAGTTGAGAGGGCGTCGAGGGCGTCTCGAATCGACGGTTGAATGTAGGAGACGATAGCCGGGGGGGTGTTCGATGATGATGATGGTGGTGCAGACTTGTTCCTCCCCGCGTAGTTTATCGTCCAGGTTTCTGCGGGGCGTTCTGGAGCGTCGTGTCATCGGCAGAGCTGTTGTCGACACTTACACCAACGGTAAAGTCGTCACTGTACGTCCTTTGAGAAGGCGGACCCCCTCAGGATTAGGGGGATTAGACAGTACAAGGGTCCAATCTTTTTGTCATGTGGTACGCATCGTGTGAGGGAGGGACTGGAAGGTGGAGACGAAGCCTTGGAAACGTAGAAAATAGTACGACGCTCACATGAGGAAGTCTGGAAGCCATGGAATAAGTATTCCCTGCACTCCAGTATATATACTGCTTGGGTGAAGATTGTTATGGTTAGCTGGGTTGAAAGCTTTGGTGAGGTCATCCTAGGAGAGAACCACAGAGGTGTATCTCTCTCTCTCTCTCTCTCTCTCTCTCTCTCTCTCTCTCTCTCTCTCTCTCTCTCTCTCTCTCTCTCTCTCTCTCTCTCTCTCTCTCTCTCTCTCTCTCTCTCTCTCTCTCTCTCTCTCTCTCTCTCTCTCTCTCTCTCTCTCTCTCTCTCAGGTTGTCATAGATAAAGGTCCGGAGAGCTAACGAAGCAGTGGGTGGTGAGAGAGGTTTTCATATTACCAAAATGCTGAGCGTTGTGTGGAACGTACATTGTCTGTTTAAGCTGAGTTAAAGACGAAACTTTCACTGAGTGACCCAAGGATGTGGATGACAGCAATGGTCCGTAACATCATAAGACCGTGGCTTTATTGACCCCCGGTGTTAGAAAGACATAAGGTCTAGTTAGCGGGGAATTCTGACCGACGGATGGAAGCGCTGATGACGGAGCAGATGGATCTGGCTCCTGTGGCGGGAACTTCCCGTTCGAGTTTCGCAGGCAAGTCGGTCGGTGCACTGGAGCGCTTTGCCGCGTGGTTATGGAACTGTTTGGCGACTGCTGGTTCATGTCATGACTTGTGTGTGTTGGGGCTGGAAGGTAGAGGTTAGGAGGCAGGTGCTTTCATGGTGAGATAGTCCCCTGGAGACTAGTTGACAAGTGATCTTTAATGAGCCAAGCTGATTCGCCATTAAAGAGGCGATTGGCTTTAAGGATTGGAGGGAGTCGGGTGGTTCAAGCTACCCACCTCTATGTACCCCTTACCACTGGTTGATGTTGGACCTCTGCGTCAGGTGTTGGACATCTGGGAAGGCAGTTAGGTCTCTTTACAGCGAGTGGTGCCACAGTTACAACTTTGTTTTGGAAGGTTAGTGTTGTTGTGGTAGAGAACCCCTGTCCTTGGTGCAGTTAGTCTCTTGATATAGGGTGTGATCCAGGGGCACTTCAGCTGGGTGTGATCCAGGGGCAAGTCAGCTGGGTGTGATACAGGGGACGTCATGTAGGTTTGATACAGGGGCACGTCAGCTGGGTGTGATCCAGGGGACGTCATGTAGGTTTGATACAGGGGCACGTCAGCTGGGTGTGATCCAGGGTACGTCAGGTGGGTGTGATCCAAGGGACGTCATGTAGGTGTGATCCAGGGGTAGATCAGCTGGGTGTGATCCAGGGGCATGTCAGCTGGGTGTGATCCAGGGGCATGTCAGCTGGGTGTGATCCAGGGGAACGTCAGCTTGCTACCACTTCAGTCCAGGGCTACTGAACAATCCTGTGCCCCGAATGACGTACTGCGGAATCTTAAAACCAGTCCGAGTACCTCGACATTTGGGCCTCTGATGCTAGGGGCTCGTCATGGGTGTGGGGGGGGAC
Source organism: Panulirus ornatus (assembly GCF_036320965.1). Taxonomy (NCBI): domain Eukaryota; kingdom Metazoa; phylum Arthropoda; class Malacostraca; order Decapoda; family Palinuridae; genus Panulirus; species Panulirus ornatus. The sequence continues at coordinate 58,527,726 of NC_092233.1, forward strand.
CTCAGATCTGATGTGTGGACGGCCCACCGTTGGACGATACCGGCTGAACTGACTAGTAGATACTGGTCAATCATATCAACTAGAAGGAAAGGTCAGGTGTGTTCTGTCCCTGTGTGTGGGGAAAAGTCTTGCGATGGACACACACCTGTTCCTCTCCGTGTGGTGTCCGCTCCGTAAAGGTCTCCTCCGCACGGGTGCCTGACTTAAGGGTAACATGTGCTAATGAGATGGTTCAGAGGCAAATCTCTGTAAGAGGAGACGGACGGACGATAGACAAATGAAGGCAGTTTGGTGGTGGTGGTGGAAGCGCAAGTCTCTGCGAAGCCACGTGACCTCCCCTCACCATCCTCAAGACTTTGCCACACCCGGGTGGGATAGACGGGAGAACAGCACTCAACCCTTTGACGACAGCCTTTGATGGACAGACGACGCGCTGGTTGACAACCTTCCATACCGTATGTCTCGGGATTGACCTGCTGACCATCAGCAGATGGTAACAACGCCTGTCGTATCTGACCTGACTGTCGTGTTGAGGTCATACATCGTGTTACATACGTGACATTCAGCAGTGGCTGGCAATCCACACTGCATTTCCTTCTGTGTAACGGTGACCCATATAATCCCCCTCTTCCTCCTCCTCCTCCTCACCTCCATCCACATTCCTATCTTCCATTCCCTCCCCCTTTATCCCCAACCATACTCCCCCTTCCTCCTCTCCCCCACCCTCCAACTATCACCCCCCCTCTCCTCTCCCCCCCTAACCTCTCCATCTCCCTCTGGTGGTCGTCGTAACCTCAATCTAGGACGTCCCTGGATCTGTAGCCAAGACTAATGCCCCCCTTGCTGTCTCCTTAACTAACAGCTGTGAAAGCAGTCTTCGCTTCCCATTTCTCTTTCCAATCACTGGTGGGCGCCATAAAGGAGCTAAGCATCGTCTGCAAGGGCTGGAGAAGCTAGGCAGTATCCTTAGCTCCCCCTTCCAATAGACGTACGTAGCTCTCGCTCCAGTGCTCCCTCTCTCTCTCTCTCCCCTCCCCTCACCCACCCTTCATGTTGTCGATTGCCCGCTGGGAAACTCGGATTTACTGTTTTATTTCTATCAGCAGAAATTGTAATTCTATGGTGTGTATATATATATATTTTTTTTCTCTCTCTCCTTTCGTTATTTACGGTTGGCGTTAACAGATGACGCAGTTCTGTCCCTCCGCGCGTTCTCTAAATGTTATCATCGCTTGTGATGTACACCTCCTCGCCTTGCGTCTGCGAACGAGATCTGTGGCATGCGATCGGCTCTTCCTCTCACTAAACTCCATCTGCGTCGGGTAGACTGGCTCCCTCCCGCTCTCAAATATCCATTTAGGACAGCTCCATCTCTCCCCGGGATTCCACCTATACAGCAGCAGCAGCTGGTAAGAAACTTCCCTCCGAGCGGCCGCGACAGCTGATGCAGCACCGTTCACTCTTCCTAAATTCTGACAGCGGTAGCTAGCCGTGTCCGGCGCCTCCCAGACTCCTCCCAGACTCCTTCGTGTGACTGACTGCCCCCCACTCCCCACTCCCGGGCGGATTTCTCCCCCCCCCCCCCCCTGGAGGCCGTGGCACCAAGCTCCCTCTTCCCCAGCACCCTCGAGGCTCTGATGTAGCGCCCCGCCTCAGCAGCTCCCGTCGGAGGCGCCGTCCTCAACAAATCTTACTAACCGGGTTCCGAGCGGCGACGCCGCTGGTGACGGAGATTCTGCTGCAGAGGCCCCACGGTAGAGTCGCCGGGGTTTAGTGGCATCAGTGACTGGTGACTACTGCTGCCTGGTGCGCTGCCGTCACTGATGGCCTAATTCTTCTACAGCACGTCGGTGCGACCCTTGAGCAAGACGCGTTCGACCCTAGAACTCGACGCGTTTGATCGTAGAGCTCAACGCGTTCGACCCTTGAGTACGATGCGTTCGATCCATGGATATGATGAATTAAGTCTTTCTTCTAACCCGGCCCTCATACCAAAGGGTCGCACCGTCGTGCTCAAGGGTCGTACCGTCGTGCTCAAGGGTCGCACCGTCGTGCTCAAGGGTCGTACCGTCGTGCTCAAGAGTCGCACCGTCGTGCTCAAGGGTAGCACCGCCGTACTCAAGGGTCGTATCGTACCGGCTCAAACAGTTAACCTTTTCTAACTGCTGGAAAGCAAAACTTGTATATAACAGGTCCAGTAGCAGGTAGGTAAGGGGAGGATGAATTGTACATCAGAGAGGAATACTAAATTTTACGACTTCCCAGAAAGACAATCCTGAGAAAATATTGCATCGATGCAAAGACCTGAACGAGGCGTTAGACCATATGTGTGGCAATATACATATGTAACGAGTGTGTGTGTCACATATAGAATGTTTAGGGGAAACACCACACGATGGTGATGATGTTGGAAGGCTTTGGAGGGATGGCGAAGACAGATTTGTCATGACTTAAATTCGTGCTTAAAGACCTTTTTTTTACGTGTATACTGAACGATGCAGAAAGTCTCGATTTGATCCGGAAAAACAATTTTGATTTTGACTTTAGCATTCTAAGATCATGTGTGTATAACCTCATGTATAGATTTCATGTTGTTTGAAGACTTCGTATTTTCAGATGGGCTGTTATACATAGACTGATTGGTTTGTACAGACTGTATATGTGGCGTACAGACTTGAAAGACTATGTGGCTGTGAAGGTCGGTTCGTGTGCATGTGGTACAGACTGTGAGGAGAGGAATTTGGAACAGAGACGAAAGTCAGGTCTGTAGTCTGTATTGTTGGTGGAGGAGTGGTGGAGATTGTGGTGATGGTGTGGTGGTGATGGTGTGGTGATGGTGGTGGTGGCGATGTAGATTAGTCTGAGGGTAGGGTGGAAGAGATTAGGTAGAGAGAGAGAGAGAGAGAGAGAGAGAGAGAGAGAGAGAGAGAGAGAGAGAGAGAGAGAGAGAGAGAGAGAGAGAGAGAGAGAGAGAGGTGATGAAAAGGAAGGGATAACTGGAAGGAGAATGAAATGGAACAAGAGGGAAAGATGATGGAAGTAGGAGAAGAGACGAGAAAGAGGGAAAGGCAATGGAAGAGAATGAGTGGAGACAGGAAAGGAGGAAGGAGAATAGAGAACTTCAACATCAGTAAATATGAAGTAATGAGGATAGGACCCAGTGAGAAGAAGGACTCGATATGATTATAATCTACAGAAATCTACGGAAAATGTGCTATTGGAATCTTTACGATAGAGGGACATGGAAGAGGACGACATGGTCCCTGAACCTGTTGCCAGAGAGCCCCACATTAGGATGATGGCAAGTGAGACAAAATATCTGCCAGGAAATATAAGAATAACATCCAACTAAGGAGGTGTTGAGCGAGGTGTTTACATCCCGCTGTAAGTCAAAACTAGAACATACTTCTCAAGTTTAGCCACTGCACTTAAAAAAAAAAAAAAAGATAAACGCAAAGATCTAACAGGGAAGGTCCAGAGAACAAAATCCAAGAACCCATTTCATGGTGCTCTTCCGGGTTTGAGGCTGCGCTATATATATATATATATATATATATATATATATATATATATATATATATATATATATATAGAGAGAGAGAGAGAGAGAGAGAGAGAGAGAGAGAGAGAGAGAGAGAGGTGTATGGCTCTGGGAGTAAAGCGTAGGTGCGGCGGTGGTGGTGGTGGTATATTAAGGGGGAGCGGCGGTGAGTGATGGAAGGTGTTCGCCCTGGAATAAAAATTAGAGAGGCTGTGACCTCCCCTGGGGCTGGTGGGTGTCCGCCTCCTCCATCCCAGAAATGTTCGCTCTCATGGTAGTCTTATCAGTGAGCCGGGAGAGGCGGAAGTGTTGTGCCTCTCTCTCCACCTCTCCCTTCCTCTCCCTCAGGCTACCCCCTCCCCCCCCCTTTCATCCATACTAGCCCCTCCCCTCTCCTCTTACCCCCTCCCCCCCTCCCCCTCCATGCCATCATCCACGGGTCAAGGAATTTGAAAGAAGGGGAATCAACCAAGTTGAGAAGCGTCGCAGGACCCTGGAGCGGGTGCCGAAGGACCCTCGATATCCTCCAGCCCCGCTAGGAGGGAGGGAGGGAGTGAGGGATATGATAGAGGCGTGACCACATCAGGGAGGGAAGTGTGAGGGAGATGATGGACGCGTGACTACATCACACGTTTACGTGAATTCATCCGCCCAGCTGCCGACCCTCCGCTGCCCTGATGAACCCGTTACCAGATGGCCCGGGGTGCTGCCTGCTTGTATGACCCTCCACTCCTGGCCCTCTCCCACTCTTGGCCCGACACTACTGGCCCGACACTCCTGGCCCTCCGCTCATGGCCCTCCTCCACTCCTGGCCCTTCACTCCTGGCCCTCCACTCTTGGCACTCCACCCCTGGCCTTCCATACCTGGCCCACCACACCTGGCCTTTCACTCCTGGCCCTCCGCTCCTGGCCTTTCGCTCCTGGCCCTCCGCTCCTAGCCTTTCGCTCCTGGCCCTCCACTTCTGTTCCCTCCTTCTCTTATCCACTGAGAGTGGGCGTGTTTTGAAATCCAGGACCACAGCGGGACTGCCCTTTTCGGACGATAGTCAGGCCTATGTCATGACTCCCAGGGTTAGGCCGTCATGCCCAAGGGCCGTACCGTTGTGCCTAAGGGCCGCGTCATGTCCAGCGCAAGGTCGCACCATCGTGCTCGAAGGGTCTCACCTTCGTGCTTAAGGATCTAAACCACCGTGTTCAAGAAGTCTACTTCGTGCCGAAGGAGGGCCGGACCATCATGCTTAAGGGTCGACCCGTCGTGCTGAGGAGCTTATCGACCACCTCTAGTCTACCCTGCCACAGTACAGGGCATCTGAAAACCTACGGCTGTTGTCGCTACAGAAGATCCGGATCTTGCCTACGTTTCTCCCTCGAGTTCTTCAACGGAGATGAGCAAGACGCTATAGGAGCGGTAGGATTCGCCCTGGTAAAGCGGGGGTAGGAGGTGGGGCGGGATGGGGCAGCGCCACCTGGTCCTGCGGCTGCAGGATACAGAGGCCCAAGATCCCATCTGGGCAAGGGCTTCTCCTCCTCCTCCTAATTGTAACTATGAACCAATCACACACGCCTGCAGCTGCTGTGTCGGCATGAGGAGGGGATGTGAGCGTCGCTGGCTGACGGAGGGTGACATGAGAGCCCCCTCCTCATTCACTGGTGTGTGTGTGTGCACATCTGATTCTTTAATAGGTGTGCACCTGGTCCCTTGGTATGTGTGCACATCTGATTCTCTAGTAAGCAGGGCAAGCGAGCCAAGTTTTGGAAGTTATCCTGGGACAGTTGATCAGTCGGATCTCCCTCGACTCAACTCTGTCAAGTAAGGAGGCAGAGCTAGAACCACCCGAGATGTGAGAGCAGCACTCCATACGAGGACGGATCATTTCCTTGTATGAACGGAGCAAGTGTTCGAAGGGAAAAGAGATTTCGAGATGTGAACAGGACTCCCAGATTACCAGAGGCAGACGTAGCTATTTCCCATAACGTAAGGTTTCCAAGATAGTGTGAATGTTGCAGTAATAAGAAGTACAATTTATAGTATCCTTTTAGTACGTGTGCACATCTGATCCTACAGAGTGTGCACTTGGATGTGTGCACGTGGTTCTTTAGTATGTGAACGTACAGAGACACACAGACAAGAATTGTACACTTTTTCACTTAATGTAAACCTATGGGTTTTTTTTTTTTTCGTAGAACAAAGTCACATGTTCCTCGGCAGAAAACACACACACACACACACACACACACACACACACACACACACACACACACACACACACACACAAACATAGTTCATCCTCCCCCCCCCACTCCCGGCTGTTCACAAGAACACCCCCCCCACCCCACCCCCACTGTTCTGGGGTCTGTCCGTGATTCAAATTATAGGCCTATGACAGAAGCGCAGCTCGGCATCTTTGTGATCACAAATGTCCTCTCCTTTCCGACCCTGATGCCATTTATCTAATCCCCATTTACTCGACCCGGATTTAGTGGATAATCTCTTAATGCCCGGGTCATGTATTCCAACTCTGTTAGCAAGGACGATAATCCTCCCAAAGCCTACAGAATCACGTTCTGCCGCTACGGTAACAAAAAAAAAAAAGAAATAAAATAAGTGTGACAAAGCAAAATTAATCTTAGGTTATAATCAATATATCATTTTTTTTTTTTAAGAACTAAGAAGGAAAAGGGGGGGAAAAAAAGGAGCCAGATATTTCCTCCTTGCTCTTACAGTCAAAAAGTCATGTATCGTGAAGGTATGAATAATGAAAGGTTTCAACTCTATTGATGAAGGCAATCCGTTGACCCCAGCGCGGATGTGGAGGAGTCAAGACGATGCTAAACCGGCCCGGCTCCAAGACGCAGAGGGGGTCGTGACTCCCTTGTTTCCTTAGGTTCCATATCGACGTTAGTGATGTTTTTTCTTTTTTTTTTTCTTCGTCGTTTCTACACTTGAAGGAGATCCCAGTCCTGCCTGGAGACGGTACGACCCTTGAGCACGACGGTACGACCCTTTAGCACGACGGTGCCACCCTTGAGCACGACGGCACGAGCCTTGAACACGACGGTACGAGCCTTGAGCACGACGGTACGACCCTTGAACACGACGGTACGAGCCTTGAGCACGACGGCACGACCCTTGAGCACGACGGTACGAGCCTTGAACACGACGGTGCAACCCTTGAACACGACGACACGACCCTTGAACACGACGGCTTCTAAGAGTCAGGTCAAACGTTTGGCCATACCATACCCGCGTGTCGTGCTCATAGGTCGTGCCGCTGTGGGTATGGGGTCGTACTATCGCTGGTATGGGGTCGTACCATCATGCTGAAGAGGCTCTCTGCATCATTGAGCTCAAAGTGTTGAACGTGGGAGACGACCTTCAGGGAGCTTCATGTCAATGGTGAGAGGGTGGGCGGGGCCCCGGGCTGGGCGGGGCACTGGGTGGGCGGGGTCTGGGATAGGCGTGGGCCCCTCCCTCCCTCGCCTCTCCACCCTGTCGACTGTGTCTGATTAGTGATGCTGGGCAGCAGCAACCTCCCTCCCTCCCTCCCTCCCTGACTGACTGACTGGCCCCCTTCTCTCTCTCTCTCTCTCTCTCTCTCTCTCTCTCTCTCTCTCTCTCTCTCTCTCTCTCTCTCTCTCTCTCTCTCTCTCTCTCTCTCTCTCTCTCTCTCTCTCTCTCTCCTCCTCCTGCCTGCCTCTCCTACCCCTCCCTCCCTCCCACCACAGTCTCACACCCGCCACCCTCAGCGCTTTGAGCCACCCAGACATGTGTAGAATTGTTGATATCCACACACGAGAAATCCAAGAAATATGAGACGAGCCTCAGGGCTGGGCCTTCGCGCCTCCCTCCTCTCCTACCCTCCCCCCCCCTAACCCACCCCATCCCCCTTCCCCCCACCCGCCCAGCAGAAGCCATTAGAGGGAACAAAATTTTTCCCCCCTTCCTAAAATCCTGTCGAATCTTGTCATTAGCAACAGATATGTAGGAGGTCTTACATGTCTTGTGATTTATGACGTGTGTAGAACATGGGGGAAGGGGGGGGGGGTAACTACGTCCACTTAGACGTGTACAACATGGGAGGCCAGCTTAGACTTAAAGAACATGGGAGGCTGACTTAGAAGTGTAGAACGTGGGAGGAGGGCCATCTTTGACCTACAGAACATAGGAGGCCAATTTAGACGTTTGGAAGAACATGGGAGGCCAACTTGGATGCTTTAGAAGAACATGGGAGACCAACTTGGATGGGTTAGAAGACCATGGGAGACCAACTTGGATGCGTTAGAAGAACATGGGAGACCAACTTGGATGCGTTAGAACATGGGAGACCAACTTGGATGCGTTAGGAGAACATGGGAGACCAACTTGGATGCGTTAGGAGAACATGGGAGACCAACTTGGATGCGTTAGGAGAACATGGGAGACCAACTTGGATGCGTTAGGAGAACATGGGAGACCAACTTGGATGCGTTAGAAGAACATGGGAGACCAACTTGGATGCGCTAGAAGAACATGGGAGACCAACCAAAGTCCCTTCTTCAGGCCATCAAAGAGCAGGAGGTCCAGTGGGTCTCGCCTTTTGTCCTGGCTAGCACTCCTGAGGTGCGACACTCACCACACGACAACGCGACTCCTTCGCTCCTGAAACGTGTCGTCCAGTACCACACAACACGACACCCCCTGCCATCTGGAGGTGGACGCGTCACTACCCAGCCGTGTTTCCCATTCTGTTCTTCAAGTGCCGCGTGGACGCTGGTCGTATGTTAATCGCATGTGGGACGCAGGTCATAACCTACGTCGTCTTCAGCGCTCTTGGTCGTGTGGGCGATGCTTCTTAATGTTGTAGGGGGAAGGGCGTGTGGTATGCGCCCATCCTTTTTGGCCGTGTAGAGAGAGAGACTTTATCAATCAGTGTGCGTCCGCCCGTCACACTGATTGTAGGTATGTTGTAGATCATGTATCCCCATGTGTCCGGCCACATTGCTCGTGGTTGTGTTAGGAGACAGCACGTATCCTTTCCCTTAACAACAGGTAATTTTTTTTCCCCCATCAGGGCGTCATGATACATACGCGCCCCGTATCTCATATGATACGTGTCTCGTACTACAAATCCTGGGGTTAGATGGGCGATGGTCTCTTGTTGGCTACCCGCAGAACGGTTACCCGTGGGAGAACGACTTGTGCAAGAACGCCCTAAGTAAGGCGTTCAAGCCGGTTTCTCCCTCCCTCCTCCTCCTCTTCCTCCTCCTCCTCCTCCTTCCCTCCTTCCCCCCCGAAGAACGCACCTGCCAGCCAGTCCTGTCCCCCCCCCGCCCCCCCAACACCATCAACATTCACTCCGTCACGCCCTAAGAATTCCCACTCGAAGAGGAAGGAAAGAAAAAAATTGATTTACTTTCTCAAGTGATTCTTTTGTCCCAGAATTTACATATCTTCTTCCTGTGAAGCTTACTGCCGACACCTTTGGTGCTGTGCTGAGCGTAGCCTGCACCTGCGGTGCTGAGCACGGCATATATCTATGGTGCTGAGCACAGCCTACACCTGTGGTGCTGAGCACAGCCTACACCTGTGGTGCTGAGCACAGCCTACACCTGTGGTGCTGAGCACAGCCTACACCTGTGGTGCTGAGCACAGCCTACACCTGTGGTGCTGAGCACAGCCTACACCTGTGGTGCTGAGCACAGCCTACACCTGTGGCGCTGAGCATAGCTTACACCTGTGGTGCTGAGCATAGCTTACACCTGTGGTGCTGAGCACAGCCTACACCTGTGGTGCTAAGCACAGCCTGCACCTGTGGTGTTGAGCACAGTTTACACCTGTAATGCCTAGCAGAACCTACAACTGTGGTGCTCAGCAGAATCTACACCTATGACGCGTAGCTTAGAGTCCTGTTCTTACAAATCTCCCATCTTGAGCGGGGAAAGCTTCAGAAAGAAAAAAATGTGTATCTCTGATTCCATAGGCCACGTATCTATCTGTTTACGTCTTCTTCATCTCTGAATAACAACAGAAAATTAGTCCGTGAACATAGACCGAGGTGAAACCACTTATACAATCGATGTAAATGTATAATAATGTAGAAATACAATTAGATATACACAGAAATGTAATCAGAGGAGAGGGGGTAGGTAATGGATGTAATAAGAAACATATCTATATCTTCAAGCAAGTTTCTTACTGGAAAACCACTGGAAAAATTACTTAGGATTATCTTTATCGTGTAATGAGATTGTGTGTGACAAAGTCTTTTTAAGTTTTATCTCACAGAGATGCTAAGAAATGTACGAGGGGCTGTGTGAGGGAATTATAAATGCGTTCTTTAAGGTAACTTTTGCCGCAGTAGTTAAGTAATCCAATGTTAACTTGTCAACGTCTTTATTGAAGCATGAAGTCTAGTTAGCAGTTTGTTAACCACATCGTCTATTTCCCCCCTCTCGATCTATACCTGTCTGTCTTCTGTCACTAACTACCACCATAGTACCATCTGTGGTGGGAATTGAATGTATGGTTCCGAGGTTCCAACCCCAGTCCTCTTAGTCTCGTCCAGGAGAAGGAGGCCCAGTTCCCCGGACCAACTATACACCATCCTGTTACTTCGTTGCTTCATATCAATCACACGTTGGCATCATTTGACCAAGAACCGCTGCGGTGGCTCACCTGTTCGTTCACGGTCGCGTGAGATGTAGGCCAAGTTAAGTTTTGGGTCCAGGGGGTCGTGTACCTCAGCTGTCGTGTTCTGGTCGTGTATATAGAAGACCTCCTTAGCGCCGGCCCACGTTAGGGGTAACCAACCCATTATGTCCCAGGCTCAGAGTAGGTCAGAGCCGTCCGGTGGGACAGGTTAGATCCCATCATGGGGACGGGAGGCGCGCCTTAAAAAATCCCTCATCACATCCCAACGTATATGTCGCCGGCTGATGATGATGATGATATAGGGATTCCATCTTCATGTTCCTCTAGGGAAACAAATCTGATGATGGAATCCGTCCAAGATGGATGCAAATGGTTTACGTTATTCTTGTAAGTTTCTTTCATACTATTTGCCATTTCCCGCGATAGCGAGGTAGCGTTAAGAACAGAGGACTGGGCCTTTGAGGGAATATCCTCACCTGGCCCCCTTCTCTGTTCCTTCTTTTTGAAAATTTACGTTATTCTTGTAAGTAGACTTGTTTATATATATATATGCCCTTTAGTGGGTAAGGTATCAAATTCTAATATCATGAACAATGTAGATTTAGTCATCAAGGTAAACAATATCATTGTTAATTTTGATTTCAAACTAGTTAGTTTTGATGTGTCCTCACTTTTCACTAAAGTTCCAGTTGATGACCTTTTAGAATATTTATTTGATGTCTCGGATGATATTCATTTACCTGTTTCAAAGTCTGTTTTCATTGGACTGATAAGATTAAATATATATATATATATATATATATATATATATATATATATATATATATATATATATATATATATATATATATATATATATATATATATATTCCTATGAGTCCACGGGGAAAATGAAACACGAAAAGTTCCCAAGTGCACTTTCGTGTAATAATCACGTCATCAGGGGAGACACAAGAGAGAAATATAACAGTCAGTTGATTATATATATATATATATATATATATATATATATATATATATATATATATATATATATATATATATATATATATATATATATATATATAATTGTACCGTTGTACCGTCGTGTTCAACAATCGTACCGTCGTGCTCGAGGGTTGTGTACCGTCGTGTTCAACAGTCGCACCGTCGTAGTCTGGGTAAATAAAGTGAACGCACCAGACTTTTAAGACAAAATACGGGCGTTTAACACCGTCACGGGTAGGTAGGGTGGGTGGGTGGGGACGAGGTTCCTCCTATCCTCCTCCTCCCCCCCCCCATATTATGTTACCAGGGGTGAATATTGATAATGTCTTCCCCTTACCTGTTAGCCGCCACACGTGAGATAATAGGGACGCTCAGGTGTGTGTGTGTGTGTGTGTGTGTGTGTGTGTGGCGGACGCAGTAGATAATAGTGCTATAGCGATGGCTCTGTGGTGGCTTAGGGCGGAGTCTAGCTTAGCCTGGCTTACGCCGTTGATGTAGAAGGTTTGGGGGGGGGGGGGGGGGGCCGGGATGGTTTGTAGGGGGGGGGGGGGGGACTGGTTGCCCGTATGGCTGTGATCGACGGGTTTTAAAAAAGGGAGGGGATTTAATTTTCGGATTTTATTAAAGGATTTCTATTTTAGCTGGATTTGAATGAAGCTCTAGTTTACGGGGGGGAGGAGGGAGCATGGGGATTTATTTTCACCGGATTGATATGATGGGATTTGGTTCTATTGCTTTCAATATGGGGATTTGTGTATGGGGATTTGCCTACGATATTCTTAATAAACCACTAACAGTTATATTTGATGATGAATATTTGATTTGTAGGATTTAATGGATGGATTTATATATATATACGTATATGTACGAAGCACCGCTTGAAGGCGATGTTTTCATATGACTTTAACTCGTTCAGGTCGACGGTACGACCCTTGAACGCGACGGTACGCCCTTGGGGTATGATGGTGTGACTTTCAATCTTATCTTTAAGGGTCAGTTCATTGGATAGCCTTCGTAGCTAAGGGTGACATAGTCGTGCTCAAGGGTCGTATTGTCGTGCTCAAGGGTTATACCGTCGTGCTCAAGGGTCGTATACTCGTGCTCAAGGGTTGTACCGTCTTGCTCAAGGGTCGTATTGTCGTGCTCAAGGGTTATACCATCGTGCTGAAGTGACTGAATGGCTAACCATGAGCCTCAGACCAGATGGCTATAATCATAATGATAATGATTATCGAATGTATGATTAATAAGAACCCACTCTCTTACCTGAAGTGCGTCAGCTCAAGAAACTGTCTGCACCAGACTAAACCTGGCAGCTGCTTCTCGCAGTTTCTGTGTGGAAGTCATCCCATCGAGGATTGGTCGTTATGATACCTCCATCCTTTCTCAAACAGCTAAGGTTTAGAAATCATCTTCCTTGTTGTCTTAAGCCTTTCTTCCATTAGAGTGGGGTGTGAGGTTATGGCCTTGACTGGGGCTTATCATGCCCTTGCTGTGTCAGTCAAAATAGAAAAGGGAAAATAACAGCCACCGAGCAAACAGGGGAGTGGATCATAGCGTCCTGGGCAGCTGTGTGTGTCGAGATGATGGGTTTAGCCTCTCGTAGTAATGTTTACATTAGGCCTCCTAGGCTGGGTTTTCCCCTCGCCCCAGAGGCCTTCCCGTTGATTTATCAGGCCTATTGAGCTCACCTGGCGTCCTCGAGTAATGAAAATGGAGGGGAAAAGAATATTTGTGAAAAAAAAGAAGTATTTACTTAGAGTTGAAACTTTACGTCCCTCGTCGTAACAGATGTAAGATTTACCGAAATCTTCAGGTATCAGTGAGTGTGTTTCTCTTCCTGTATATGTTCCTCTGGATAGCATCTTCTTGTGAGAGGTTCAGTGGTTGTTCAACATCGGTGTGACCTCTGAACACTTACTAGAAGCAGGTGGGGTGGAACACATTGAACCCCTCCTGGGGTTTGAGATAATGACTTCCTGGTGTCGTTCATAACACCTCTCACATGTACGTGGAGCGGCGGAACCATCCCACCCTCCAAGTGCGTCGACAGGAAACCGACCAGACCTCCTCGTCCTGAAATGCAAGGGCGGCGCCCCCTCAGACGTAGGAACTGGCCCGGAGGAATCGTGTGGAGGATGGATTGAACACCCTGGCGTTAGGAGATGTAGGATATCCTCAGCTTCTGTCTGGAGGGTGGAGCTGGTCGAGGAGGGGACTTATAAGTTCGTTGTGAATCTCCCAAGACGACCTCACTGTCGCCATGGAAGTAGCTGCGTTTGATTGGGCTAGCACAGGATTCTCACTGAAGCATTTTGATATTTTTTTTTATATATCTGGTGGTTAAAGAAGAGCAAGTGACGGGTCAGTGGAAAGGGAGAGTCTGAAATGGAAATAGATCTCTCTCTCTCTCTCTCTCTCTCTCTCTCTCTCTCTCTCTCTCTCTCTCTCTCTCTCTCTCTCTCTCTCTCTCTCTCTCTCTCTCTCTCAAACACACACACATCGAGGCGAGACGACCACGTACCCGGTAATCCCGACCCTGGATATTGTCAGCTGACATGTTGTGGTGGGGTTCCCTGAGCTGCCGCTATACCTTAAGCTAAGGCCGAGCTAATTAGCCATTCATACATCTTCTCCAGCATTAATCTCTTAGTTATCCTTCTGTCAGGCGTTTGATGCCATAACACCGACGGTAAAGGACAGTCAGAACTTCAGTACAGGACTACAGTTCTTGGCTTCGACGGGACGATTTATTTTTTTTTTTTGAGTTCGACTGTACGATCCTTGAGAACGATTGTCTGGCCTTTGACCTGACCGTCGAAGGGGTTCGGTTCAAGGCCAGACTCATCGTGCCTAAGGATCGTACCGTCGTGTTCAAGGGTCGTACCGTCTGGCTCATGGGTCACACCCTGATGTTCAAGGGTCGTACCGTTTTACCATCGTGCTCAAGGGTCGTACCGTCTGACTCAAGGGTTCTGACCATTCCATCAAGGGTCGCACCGACTGGCTTAGGGCAGCATGGGAGAAGGAATACGGGGTGAGAGGTGCCCTCCAAACAGAACGGAGCGCAGCACATCCTTTTTCCATGCCCTTACAGAACATAGCTCGGGACATCCTTAATCCTTATGATCCTTACAGAGCGTAAGATATCCTTGATCCATAGCCTCACCGAGTGTAGGATATCCCTTAATCCATAGCCTTACCGAGTGTAAGAGATCCCTTAATCCATAACCTTACCGAGCGTAGGATATCCTTAATCCATAGCCTTACCGAGCGTAGGATATCCTTAATCCTAGGCGTTCCTTGAGCCCAGTTCGTTATCGTGGCAGCAGCAGCAGCAATAGGATGCTCTCGTTCCCCTGTAGAGCTTCCCGCTGCAGCGCCGGCTCTTTTCCTGAACGTGTGCAGCAGCAGCAGCAGCGGCGGCAGCAGCGCTATTTACCAAGCAGACTGCCTAGAAAATACTCCTGACACCTTCTCTCTCTCTCTCTCTCTCTCTCTCTCTCTCTCTCTCTCTCTCTCTCTCTCTCTCTCTCTCTCTCTCTCTCTCTCTCTCGATTTTTCATTCTTTCTTTCTCCCCTTTTTTTTCCCTATCTTGTGTCTCTCATTCTTTATCACCTTCCCTTTCTTTCTTTCACCTTCTCCTTTTCTTTCTCTCTCTTCTTACCCTTTCTTTCTCCTGTCACTTTCCCCTCCTTCTGTCCCTTTCTGTTTCCTTGTGTCCCTCTCTCCATCCCTTGCCTTCCCTCCATCTCCGTCACACCCAAGCCGAATGGGATGGGATGGGGGAGACTAGGCTCTGGGATGGCAGGTGAGGGACTTGGGATGCCCCGCCTGCAAATCCCAGGAGGAGGACTCAGGAACCAGATGGGATATGGGGGGATTGTGACTGTGAGAAATATGTTGTGCCGGGGCCCTGAGATGAGCAAGATCTACTCGGGGCGGGAGGGCTGTGAGGAAGATTCCTCATGCTGCTCCTGTGAGGCTGCTGCTGTGAGGCTGCTGCTGTAAGGCTGCTCCTATTGTGGATGCTTCCCTGCTGTTGTTTCCTGCTGTTATACCGCTGTGGTGTCCGCGTTTCCCGCCTCACCTGACGCTGTTCTTTGGTGCAGCTGTTCTTATCGAAGTAAACCTTGCGCCCGCAGTTTCTGCGGTGATGGTGCAGCTGCTCTTGTGTGTATTAACGAAGACATTTGCTGTACTAGGGCCTTCCTCCCTCGCGTCTTGAACCAGTTGTGGTTGTGTTGGGAGTGGAAAGGTAGTGGGAACCAGTTACTGCCAGGTCGATTAAGTACGATATATATATATATATATATATATATATATATATATATATATATATATATATATATATATATATATATATATACACTGTAATTTTATATATTATCACAGATACTGTATGATAAATTCTTACGCTGTATAGCATGATATTCTTCTTATGACATACGTGGATCATTGTGAAAATAAACGAGGGAAATGAGTTAGTGTGTGTCGGTGGATCAGCTGTTGTTTATTTACATTTAAGCTACCAGCGTCTCTCACAGATGGCAGCACTACCTGTGGTTTGGTGGGCATTTCAGTGTCCGTGAGAAATATGGCGATTTACGCAGTCGAGGGATTTTTTTTCTTTCTTTAGGTATTATTGAGGTTTAAATTGGTATTTCGGTAGTTGAACTGTAAAAAGTATTCAACAGCGGGATCCTACAGACCACGAGCTTCTATGTCATGGAAGAAAGAAGAATAAATGGTGACTTGATCACAACCTTTAACTTATATGAAACCGCTTTGATGCCAACGGTGAACAGTTCCATGAAAGGTGTGGGGATAGGGCGACCAGAATCCATCACGTGAAGTAAGCAAGCAAATTGTGAGACATAATGTAAA
Organism: Panulirus ornatus; assembly: GCF_036320965.1. Classification (NCBI taxonomy): domain Eukaryota; kingdom Metazoa; phylum Arthropoda; class Malacostraca; order Decapoda; family Palinuridae; genus Panulirus; species Panulirus ornatus. The sequence continues at coordinate 58,543,773 of NC_092233.1, forward strand.
GAAATGCCATGTAGTATAAGTGTGCTGGATGACTGGAGATCAAGTGGATGACTGGAGATCAAGTGGATGAAATCGTGACTTCAGACAGGATGGAGTAGTTTGGTTGTCTGTATGGTGGTATAGAAAGTTCATGGATGGGAGGCCCCCCTCGAGTGTAGAACTCCCTTCCATCACCACAATATACCATCACACACACCTCACCAGTACCACAGCAGCCCACCACCACACTCCTCACTACCACACACTTCACCAGTACCACAGTCCACTCACCACCACACACTTCACCAGTGCCACAGTCCACCACCACACACGTCACCAGTACCACAGTCCACCACCGCACACTTCATCAGTACCACAGTCCACCCACCACCACACACTTCACTAGTGCCACAGTACACCACCACACACTTCACTACCATCACCACAGTACACCACCGCCACACTCCACCACCACCACACAGCCAGTGGTTCCATCTCACCACATAAATAATGAAGGCCCAGGGTCCACCACACGTGTTGTTTTATTAGCCACACGACTCTTGCCACAGTTTACACGCTCCAGCCAACGTCCTTGCTTCTGTTTGGTTGTATGGTGTGTATATGTGTGTGTGTGTGTGTGTGTGTGTGTGTGTGTGTGTGTGTGTGTGTACGTAAGTCAACCAGCCACCAGCCAGGATGGTGTAGATGGTGTCAGCCAGACACTGTTGTGACAACATCAGCCACCAGCCAGCCAGCTAGCCACCAGTCAGGATGGTGTAGATGGTGTCAGCCAGACACTGTTGTGACAACATCAGCCACCAGCCAGCCAGTCAGCCACCAGCCAGGATGGTGTAGATGGTGTCAGCCAGACACTGTTATGACAACATCAGCCACCAGCCAGCCAGCCAGCCACCAGCCAGGATGGTAGGGTGTAGATGGTGTCGCGTCACGGTTGATGTCCTCATTATTTTGCTAAGGTGTAATTCAACTCCGGTGGTGGATACGTGAGGACCCCCCCCCCCCCTCTTCCTGCCCCATCCTGACTGTAGGTGAGGGAGGGGGTTGTTGTGGGGGGGGGTGTGGAGGGTGGAGGAGGGGTGTCTGAGGGAGTGGGATAGAGAGAGGCGCCATTGTAGAAGGAAGAGAACACATATATATATATATATATATATATATATATATATATATATATATATATATATATATATATATATATATATATATATATATATATATATATATATGTGTGTGTGTGTGTGTGTGTGTGTGTGTGTGTGTGTGTGTGTGTGTGTGTGTGTGGTAAGTAGTAGGTTACTGTGTTCAGTTACCATTTCAGTTATGTTTCGTTCTCAGATATCTACTGTAATCTCGGACAAAACTACAGCAGTAAATTCAGTGATAAAACAGATCATTAAAAAATCAGTAAAGAGAAGCTGTATGTATGAGTATCACAAGACTGTTCACAAAAACCTAATGAATCCTACCGAAAAGCAAGTGAATTTAAGTTCGTCAAAAGAGTCAAACAAAACATATTGTGTAATGCCACAATTATATTAAAATCATAACTCAAAGGCACGAGATGAAATCGATATGAATTAGAGGGAATGTGATTCAATCACGGAACGTGAATTCAGGAGCATGATACACCTTCAGGAGTGAGGTACAGGTGGGGTTCCCCTGAAGCGAAAACTCCTTTAACGAGGATGTGTCTTTTTTGTAGACTGGCGAAGCTACCCCCTTCCCAGAGGTGACCCTTCGCTGGACGCGTATCCTCAACCAGACGAAATTCGGACAAGGAAGATATATATATATATATATATATATATATATATATATATATATATATATATATATATATATATATATATATATATATATATATATATATATATATATACTAGAAATCTCAATTTGTATTAAAAGATTCGTCAGGTCAGGTTGAGCGGATGATTGAGGAGAGAAATAGCGTGTGGGGTGGCTGCAGACAAGCAAGAAATTAGCCAGTCTTGCGGAGGTGGGCTACGTGGTGGGTGGTGGGTCTCCAGGGTGACAGGTGGTGGGTGTTGGGAGTGATGATGTAGCCCCCCCACCACCTGCCTGCCGCCACAGTCCCTCCCCGCCACAGATAGTGTAGCCCCCCTGGGTCGTTCTCACCTCAGATAGAGGCCCCCCTGAATCGTCCCTGTCATAGATAATGGCCCATGGGGTCGTCCTCGTCACAGAGTCGTCCCCATCATGGATGCTGTCACCAGGGTGGTGTCCACCCCCCCATGACAGGTCGTGACATCATCTGGTTCGTCCGAGGCTCGAGTGTCCCCACAACCCCAACCCCAACCCCCACCCAACCTCCCTCCGACACACACCAAGACAAATAGACAAATAATCGCAAGGAGGAAGGCAGTGATAAACGGTGGGTGGGGGGGAATCGTCCTCCACCCCACCCCCATCGTCCGCCAGGCGTCAAGACTGATTTTGTTACAGAGGAGGGGACGTGACAGGGACGACAGGTGTCTCAGGACGCTGAGGAAGAGGGGAGGGGATGAGGTGGAGTAGTGAGGGGACGTGAGAGAAGGAAGGGTTCCTTGGAAGTTGGAGGAGGAAGAGGAGGAGGAGGAGGAGGAGGAGGAGGAGGAGGAGGGCACCCTGATCTGAGGATTTTACTTATGTGAAATTATAAGTAATAAGGTAAGTATAAGTAGTAAGGTAAATGTGAGTAATAAGGTAAATATAAGTAGTAAAGTAAATGTAAGTAAGAGGATGGTGATAGGAAAGAGGGCGCTGAGGCAAGACAGACCCTCCCACGAAGTGAAAACCGAGCCGAGGTGGTCTCTGTTGGCAGGAAGCGCCCTCAGAAGGGAGGTGGTCTTTTTTAGAGGAGTGGAATTGTCCTCAGAAAGGAAGTGGCCTTTGGAAGGAAGATGGAAAGAGATGTAGAAGATTGGGGGAGTCACCAAGAGCTGTCGAGACAGAGGATGGCGTCTGGTATCACAGGGAGAGACAGTATCTTGGGAGGATAAAGTGTTCCAAAGAGACACTGGAGATGTTTGGTTTACGAGAGGCGACAGGTGAGGTCACGAGGGAGGAGAGATAGAAATATGAATATTTATGAGAGACAAATATAGAGTGGAGTGGGCAGGTATGGATGGGGCCGGGGTGTCATTGGGGTGTGCCAAGCTGGCACACTCTCCCCGGGGAAGTGTCACACTCATGCTGAAGGAAGAATGAGCTGTCAGTGAAGGAGCAAGGCCAGGTGTCATACGTGAGGGCCAGGTGTCATATCTGAGGGCCATGTGTCATATGTGAGAGCCAAGTGTCATATATAAGAGCCAGGTGTCATATGTGAGGGCCAGATGTCCTATGCGAGGGCCAGGTGTCATAAGTGAGGGCTAAGTGTCATATGTGAGGGTCAGATGTCATATGTGAGAGCCAGGTGTCATATGATGGGACCAGGTGTCATATGTGAGTGCCAGGTGTCATACCTGAGAGCCAGATGGAACTCGTCAGATGATGACAGAGAAGGCACTGGGTGGACTTGCAGCAGAGTGAGGAGACTGGCATGAGAGCACTGAGGGAGACGGATGGAAGAGTGAGGGAGGGAGGGAGGGAGGGAGCTTGGCATTGGCACCTGGCACTAGGTCTGGGTAGAGGTGATGGGAGGAGGAGGAGGAGGAGGAGGGGTTAGAGGGAGGGCGTGCACGGGCGGTGTGTCGAGGTCAAGGCGCGCCAGGCGTGATGAGGGTCGACTTTGATTTTGACCCGTCACGGAGCAGTCGACAACCCGTCCTCAAGCTCCATCTCTCCCAAGGTTCTGGTATAGTCTGTAGAGCCCTAGATAGATAGGTAGATAGATAGATACATAGAGAGATAGAAAGTATCTTTTACCTACGAGTTCTAACGATGAGATTTTGGCTAAAGAAAGGGCTAGCGCGTAGGCCATACCGCAGGGAAATCTAAGGTTACAGGAAACGACTCGCGTGAGTTAGGGTTTTGTTAAGAAATGTCTGTAGGATGGAGAGGTCTTATGTTTGTGAACCGAGCGGCAGCAGGTCAGACGGCCTCCTGGCCCATAGGAGTGAACCTTGACAGACAACGAAGTACTGACTCACTGATTTTGCCCTTGCTGACCCTCTCAATGCCCAGGTGTGTAGTGCAGGTTTGTGAGGAAAGGTCGGTGGCTGGGAGAGAGAGAGAGAGAGAGAGAGAGAGAGAGAGAGAGAGAGAGAGAGAGAGAGAGAGAGAGAGAGAGAGAGAGAGAGAGAGAGAGACAGACAGACAGACAGACATTAAGACCCTTGAGCACTGTTGCGACCCATGGTGACGACAACCTTTATGACCCTAAGGTCACATCACAGAGTAGGCCATTGCACTCCAAGATCGCACGGTCGCGTTCAAGCATCGCATCGTCGTGCTCAAGGCTCGTACCCTCGTGCTCAAGGGCCGTACCCTCGTGCTCAAGGCTCGTACCCTCGTGCTCAAGGCTCGTACCCTCGTGCTCAAGGCTCGTACCCTCGTGCTCAAGGGCCGTACCCTCGTGCTCAAGGCTCGTACCCTCGTGCTCAAGGGCCGTACCCTCGTGCTCAAGGCTCGTACCCTCGTGCTCAAGGCTCGTACCCTCGTGCTCAAGGCTCGTACCCTCGTGCTCAAGGCTCGTACCCTCGTGCTCAAGGCTCGTACCCTCGTGCTCAAGGCTCGTACCCTCGTGCTCAAGGCTCGTACCCTCGTGCTCAAGGCTCGTACCCTCGTGCTCAAGGCTCGTACACCTCCCTCGTGCTCAAGGCTCGTACCCTCGTGCTCAAGAGTGTACTGTAAAAGAATTATTCAAAGTAGAGAGGGACACTTGAAGTGGAGGACGCGAGAGTAATTTGAAGAAGAGATATACTAATCAGGGGATGAAAGTGACATAGAAATACAAGGTCTGGCTCACGATTATATTACACACACACACACACACACACACACACACACACACACACACACACACACACACACACACGAGTCTACAGGCAGGAGCGGTACACAAAAGGGGCATTAACTTATAAACAGAGGAAGGAGTAACGGGAGCAGCAACAGAGGGAGCGTCAACACATAGCACAAGAGCAGCAGCAGGAGTCGGAGGAGGAGGAGGAGGAGGATGCGACGTGCGGGAGGGAGTGAGGGAGGACAGCGGTGCACGTCGGGGTGTGAGGGAGAGAAGGGATGAGGCAGGCAGTCGGTCGGTGGTGGTGGAAGAAACATCATTTTCCAGCAGGAACCTTGATTAGGAGGCGGCCAGGCGCACCCCGCTCTCCGGGGCCGCCCCGCAGCCCCGTATCACGCCCCGGGCTATCCCGGAGTGGGACCAGGGACCCGTATCAGGCCCTGGATTACCCCGGAGTAGGGTCAGGGACCCGTATGCAGGCCCCAGACTACCCGGAATTGAGGTCAGGGACCCGTTTCCAGGCCCCAGGCTACCCCTGACATGGCTGTTATCTCCCCTTGTAGTGAAGCACCGTGTAATCAGTACCATGCCCTTCCATATCTCCCCCCAAGCCCCCTGACTCACCCCTCATTCCCCCACTCTTACCCCCACACGCCCTCCAGCTGTGGTCAACCCTCACGACCTACTCTTGTTAGAACCTCTACGTTATATTGTTCAATTTTCGGGCCGGGCCCCTCCACCACTGGCTGGGGAGCTGCCAAGTCGTTTTAAAATCCCCCTCTTTATTACCTCATTACCCAGTACAAACCTACGCCCTCCTCCTCCTCCTCCTCCTCCTCCTCCTCCTCCTCCTCCTCCTCCTCCTCCTCCTCCTCCTCCTCCTCCCTGCTTGTAATTATTACATTTTATTATTGTCCTCGCTGGTGAGGGGAGACCTACCCCCTCCACTACAACCCGTCCTTTGGTGAACGGGCCATAAGTGTGGTCTCCGTCGAGCGTTGAGGTGAAAGGACTTCTGGTCAGGGTGTTTTTGGCCATATTGTGTGGCGCATCTCGATAAACAGATCCCTAAAAATTTCCTTCTTTTTTTTCTTTTGTTAGGGCGTGGTTTCTGGATCCTAGAATGCTGGAACGTGTTTAAGGTTGGCCCACTGGCCTGGGACATCCCCTAAAGGAAAGTAGGTTTGTTTTTGTTTCGTCTTACGGGAAATATTATACAAAAATAACGAGGCAAAGCTTGAGAGAGAGAGAGAGAGAGAGAGAGAGAGAGAGAGAGAGAGAGAGAGAGAGAGAGAGAGAGAGAGAGAGAGAGAGAGAGAGAGAGAGTATATTTCTGACATCGACACATCATTCATTCTCACTGGACAGCCCTCATTCCTCGCCCTACCATCTTGAATACGTTCTTGTAGACTGGACTGTGGTCTCACTACAGCCATCAGGGAGGAAGAGGGATCGGACCCGTGACTGTGCTTCCCGTAGTTTGTGTGTGTGTGTGTGTGTGTGTGTGTGTGTGTGTGTGTGTGGTGAGGACCGGTAGCACGAAGATTGACCGTTGTGAGGCCCCCTCCTCCTCCATCCTCATCCCATCCCCCAGTCCTCGAACTGTGAAGCTGTGGAACCCTCTTCCTTTCTCTCTCTCTCTCTCTCTCTCTCTCTCTCTCTCTCTCTCTCTCTCTCTCTCTCTCTCTCTATATATATATATATATATATATATATATATATATATATATATATATATATATATATATATATATATGTATATATATATATATATATACGAATAAAGTGCATATGAACGCGCACCTTCATAGAACATACAAAGCTCCATCAGCCAGGATCGAACCTGGGACCCCTTGTGCAAGAGGCTGATGGAGTATGATATATATATATATATATATATATATATATATATATATATATATATATATATATATATATATATATATATATATATATATATCCAATGTGAGGCAAATTCCAATTTGTATTTCTCCTCCTCAGTGTGAACTAAATCTTCAAATATATTCCTATATACAGAATTTTGATCCGTTACCTTTGACACCAGTTTCTTTGAAATAGATAATCTATCGTGATGTATCTAGACTCGAACCTTGGGTGTGACACACCCGCCGAGTGAAAGAGACCCCCTTAAGATCAGACCCTCAACCCCGTAGAGCAGAGACCATGCCAGACGGAATATGATCCAGGCGAAGGACATCCGATCGTTGTATGGAACAGTGGCGAACTGTGCATTAAACTACAGCGGATACAGCTGCATGAGTTATTGTATCGGAGAATACAATACCGTCCAGCCTCTCCTTCATCATGGGCGGTGCAGAGAGTGTCCTCTGATGTATATATCTGACTGCGCTCTGTTCATTAACGTGAACCCGACCGTGATGAACAGTCTGTAGAACACAGCCGGGTTAACTTCATTAAGTTCAGCCAGCCCCAAGGGTTCAACCAGTGTTAGGATATAAGTTCCTTATTGCGTTCACTCAGCACCAAGGTTCAGTTCTTCATTGTGTTCTGCCAGTTAAGTTTTTTTTTTATAAAGTTCAGTCAGCAATCGGGTTAAGTTTCTTCATTAAGTTCAGTCAGTAGCGGACTAAGTTCGTCATCTGACTGACTCACGCTCCTGACCTAACTGACTCACGCTCCTGACCTGACTGACTCACGCTCCTGACCTGACTGACTCACGCTCCTGACCAGACTGACTCACGCTCCTGACCTGACTGATTCACGCTCCTGACCTGACTTACGGTCATGACCTGACTGACTCACACTCCTGACCTGACTGACTCACGTTCCTGACCTGACTGACTCATAGCCCGGCCGGAATTATATAGCTAAATGAACGGGTTGAATCCTTTGGTGGTGGTGGTGAGGGAGGAGGGGCGATGCGCATTGCGGCAATTGTGTTCCTACCGTTTCCCCGTTGGTCTGTTGCTTCTGTTTTCCCCTCTGTTTATCATGCAGCCACAACGGTGACTCGAGGGGGGGGGGGAACAGGTACATAAGCAGCAGGACGATGACAAGGGCGAGAATCCTAGGTTAATGGCACATCAACATGGCCGTGGTGGCTTTGTCTCGCCTCCAATGGAGAGGGCCTTTTGGGGGTAGTTTTGGAAGCAACACACACACACACACACACACACACACACACACACACACACACACACACACACACACACACACACACACACATACTCGGCTTATTCTTATATGAATTTGATTTATATAATGACAAGAAATCTTTATGTAAGAAAATGTTTATACTCTCCCTGGACACCATTTGTGAGTGTCTTCGTCCTTTATCAGCCTCTCACACTCTCCCTGTGAGTCATACCCTCCCTCTCCTTCCCTCCCTTAGTCACACTCACTCTCTACCTCCCTTGATAGTCTTCAGCCACCAATGTAAACATTATTGTGAGAGAGAAGTCTCATTATCTCTTTACATATCTCTCTTTTCTCCTCTGTGTTCAAATGGCTGGGAATAAGGTAAGCGATCATTCAGGGCCATTGTACAAAGCAGAACTGATGGTGTGAAATGTATGAACTGCCACGAGAGGTTAAGAGAAGTCCCAGTGTGTGCAGCCTGGAGAGGAGGAGGAGGAGGAGGAGAAAAGATACGCGATGGCAACTGGTGGAGGAGATAAGAGGAACGGTTGTCATTAAGCCAATGAGACATGCGGTGGGTGCTACGCGTTAGCCCTGCCGTGATGGCAAGCATTCTCTCTCTCTCTCTCTCTCTCTCTCTCTCTCTCTCTCTCTCTCTCTCTCTCTCTCTCTCTCTCTCTCTCTCTCTCTCTCTCTCTCTCTCTCCCTGTTCCCAAGGCACCTCACACCCTGATTAAACTTCTCCCCTGCCCGTGCGAGTCATGGCCGTTGATATAGGGTCTGACAGCAGATCGTCCTGTTGGGATTGACTTTTACAGTTTTCTTTCCACTCAATTTTTCCTTCTTACGTGACCCGTCATGGTCTACCGTCACGGGGGCGGATTCTGGGGTGGTGCTTGTGGAAGTTCTTGAGTGAGTTCTTGGCGAAGTTCAAAGGTGGTGCTTGGAAAGGTCTTAAGATGGTGCTGGTGAGGCCTCGTCCTTGGACGGTGCTACAAGGTTCTTGGGGTTGTTGCTAAGGGGGAGTTTATGGAGTAGGTGCCCTGAATGGATGGTAGGGAAGCTCTGGGGGTGATGCTGGGGAGATGCCTTGGTCGAAGGGACCAAAGGAAGGTCTTGGGGTGTCCTGGGGGAGGGCCCGCGGCTCTTCTGCATCCATGTAAATGACTTGCCAGATGAGTTGGACTCCGACCTGAATGTGTTTGCTGATGATGCCGAGATCATGACAGAGGTAAGAAAACGTAGAGGATTGCATCAGCTTACAAGGGGACCTAGGCAAACTCCAAAATTGGTGTGATACATAACTGATAAGATTCAACCCAAGTAGATGTTAAGTAATGAAGATGGGAGACAATGAAATAAGACCCCGATTCGACAGAAAGAGTAAGGGGTTACCTGATCACAACCTCTACCTTTTTTTTTTTTTAACTAGCTTCATGACCTGGACATTGAATAGTGCTTCGAATGATGCAAAGGTAGACCAAACAGAGTCTAGGAGGGGAAATTAATCAAGAAACTTATCAGAAAGATGTAAACACGTACATTCATATTTTAATAGTAGCGAATGAATGGAATTAAATGAGTTATGAGGTGGTTTATGTAGACAGCATACAAATGTTTTAAATGTAAGACAGAAGAGAAAGTTCAACAGATGGGGCGCCACGAGAGCAGAACTCCCTCCTCTTATGATGTAAGAGTGTAGAACTCCCTCCCCGTACAGTACAAGAGATGGGGCCACACGAGTGTAGAACGGGCCTCCCTGTACTGTACAAACAGGTCATTACACACCTCGACATCTTGGCAGTAAAGGGTTATCCTTAGGTCATGGGGGGAGCTGAAGTGGTCCTCATTCCTCTTGGTGGTATAGCTCTCTCTCTCTCTCTCTCTCTCTCTCTCTCTCTCTCTCTCTCTCTCTCTCTCTCTCTCTCTCTCTCTCTCTCTCTCTCATTATTCTCCTCCCTTCATTATGCTCCCTCCTCATGCTCTTCCCTCATTATGCTGTCTTATCGTAGCTGTATATTCTCCTCATTAATGTTCTTACCGTGATACTTGTTTGTGGTGTCCATCCATGTTTTTGTTAATGATCTGCCGTGTTCCTGGCTATGTCCCTGGCTGTCTTCCTGGCTATTTTTCTGTCTATGTTCCTGGCTGTGTTCTTGGCTATATTTCTGGCTATGTTCCTGGCTGTGTTCTTGGCTATATTTCTGTCTATGTTCCTGGCTGTGTTCTTGGCTATATTTCTGTCTATGTTCCTGGCTGTGTTCCTGGCTATATTTCTGTCTATGTTCCTGGTTGTGTTCTTGGCTATATTTCTGTCTATGTTCCTGGCTGTGTTCTTGGCTATATTTCTGGCTATGTTCCTGGCTGTGTTCTTGGCTATATTTCTGGCTATGTTCCTGGCTGTGTTCCTGGCTATATTTCTGGCTATGTTCCTGGCTGTGTTCCTGGCTATATTTCTGGCTATGTTCCTCGTTGTGTTCTTGGCTATATTTCTGTCTATGTTCTTGGCTGTGTTCTTGGCTAAATTTCTGTCTATGTTCCGGGCTATGTTCCTGTCTCATGCTTATAGAGAAAAAAAAGGTGTTACTTTTGAGTTCCTCCTTGATGCTCCTGCTTGATGGCCCTTAATACTTCACAAGCTAACGCTTGACTCTTCTCACTCAACCTCCACCAGGATGATATTTCAATCACATTTGTTTGTTGTCTATGTTCCGCTTCAACTCATCTGTGCCATGCTTTAGGTTACGATCCACCGTCATGATGATGACGATGATGATGATGATGATGATGATGATGATGATTCATGATGCTCAGCCTCGACGTCCTTATTCCTTGTTCGTTTGTTGTACGTCCAACTGTCTTTGTGACCTTCCTCTTTGTTCCTCCTCCTTGGCGACCTCCTGATCCCCGTGTGCCCGACCCTCCTCTTGGCTCACGTGTGGACGGGGTTCAGCAGCAGCTCCCTCCCTCCCTCTCTCCTCTTGAGCCGCGTCCGTCCGTCTCCGCCCTCCCCCCATTTCCCCCTACCCCTTGTTCCCATCTTCGTGGCAGGCATGAATTGTAGTGCGGAGAGGGAGGAGAGGAGCCAGCGTGGCAGGCCTTATGAATGGCCTTGTTAGAGGTGGCATCGTAACAACCCGGCACAATCCGGGGGTCACACACACTTTCACTGGCACGAAGGGCTATATATATATATAACCAGGGATGGCGGGGAATACAGTGCTATACGTTTGACTGGGACACTCTCTGTTACCAGAGGGGTCGAGTCTAGAAGCCTCACCCTACAGGGGATATGATGCTACCCATTTAAACTTAAACTACATCGTTTTCTTTCCACTGTAGTTGGAGACTGTGGTTCTGTCTCCCTCCCTCCCTCCTTCCCAGTGGCTCTGGGGGACGCCTCACCTACTTGCCTGAAGGAAACTTTGAACGGAAACCGAAGGGTGATGGAAGGTCGGAGGCACACTTTGAATGGTACGAGCATCAGCAATAAGCGAAAGACACTGGGGAGGCTAGAATTATTAGGTGCTCAATTACAGGCCGTATTGACCCTCAGATAATATGTCGACCCTAGAGTCGGATTTAAGTATTAAAGATAATCCTCAGACTTAGGGTTTCCAGGAAATACCAAAAATTGCAGTGAATATTTTAGGATATTCTTGAGCCCAAAATACTTTTTTGTCCCATATTTCTAATATAATGTAATGAAATGATTCTCTTCCTGAAGTGATTGTGGAAAATATCTCATAATGATTCGCCAAGCCAATATATATATACGACGGTAATAATCACAGAATCATTACCCACCAGTTGACCAGTTTCTTTGAGGGAGGAAGGAAAGAGGGAGATGTGGTTGATATAGCCTCCATAGATGATATAGCCTCCACAGATGATATAGCCTCCACAGATGATATACCCTCCACAGATAATATAGCCTCCACAGATGATATAGCCTCCACAGATGATATAGCCTCCACAGATGATATAGCCTCCACAGGTGATATTGCTTCCATCTAGTCTGTTAACAGAGAATGACTCTTGACAAATGGTGAACGGGGGATTTTCGTATGGTCGGTCAGTGTCAAAATTACCTTCTGAGTCTACCATCAAAAGCATATTGATGGTACATCTTGGTCCCAGAGTAGGATGTCTTCGTATGGGTCTAGCAAGACCCGTGTGTGTGTGTGTGTGTGTGTGTGTGTGTGTACCAAGTGAGGTCTGGTCTGGGGTGGTTGCCATGTGGAGGGAGTGGCATGAGGTTTGGTCTAGGGAGGTCGATCTGTTCAGGGAGTAACAACACTTTATAAAGTGGACATGTCCATATGATAATCAGGCACCGTGACTTTTAAAAGTACCCATCACAGAAACTCCATATTCTTCCTGACCCTTTGACATTTTCTGAAGTTATGAGTGAAGTGAAGGGGGAACATAGAGCTACGCAACTCGAAAGAGACACACACTCAAGTATAGGAGTCTGAGATTGAGGGACTCAAGGAGCGAGTGGACCTGAGTGGGACCCCTCAGTGATTCCTGGAGCTCAGGCACCACACGTCAGGCTTTTATATGCTGAGATGTCTTTCTGGCCTACTGGCCCCAAGTAGGCCAAGAGGTCTCGGGGTGTAAGGGTTAAAAAGGTATTTATGCGCCGGAGGATGAGACCTTGTGACCTTCCTGTCACAATTCCCCTCTTGTATCACCCTACTACGCCTGGAAGGTCACCTCGCACGCCTTGTAACTCACAAATGTGTTTTACAAGAGTCCTCCCTCCTCTGTGAGGTGTATTGTGTATGAACGCTATACAACATGTACGTTGAGTCCAAGGCTGTTAGTATGGTTCCTGGTGTCATAGGTTAGTTATCTTTAAGGTTGTTCAGTCATGTGTCAGGCGTCGTAACCGCTTGTGTCACTGTCATAGAGAGGGAGGGGAGGTTATGGATCCTTCCTGGCAACATCATGGGCGGGGGTAAGGTCGTGGAAGTGCGACACAGCGTAATTGTGATGGGGCAATGGGGGACGTGTTGATGGGGTGTCGGTTGGAAGGGAGTTTGACGCATTACCCTGTCAACAGAATTTCATCAAATTGTATCAAAGTGTTTCAAATGTCCTGGATAATGTAGTGGGGCTGTATGGTAGTGTGTGGAGGAAGAGCACAGTGGATTGAAAGTATCAGAAACATGTGCCTTGAAAAGTCGAATCCTGAAGAAGGATAGAGAGAGATGGAATGAGGCACATTAGAATTCCATAGACGATTTTAGAAAAGTTAATAGAAGTGACTAAGGTGACTAGATTTAAAATTCTGAGTATATAGTCAAGAGTATATGGCCAGGTTTTCGCAGAGCACATCATTAACGAATCTATGCATCTGGCTGCGTTGTTCAGTTGGGATGACAGTGGGAGAGTAGAAGGGCTGGAAGTAGCATAATGAAAGCAAGAAGAGATAAGTATGGTCTGAGCACCTTTGTAAGACGAGGAGGCTGTTGAACCTCCGGTATAAAAGGCTCCTGCTGGAGGGCATACTTGTGTCAGTTCCTGTGGACAATGTGGGTGATGCAAGGCACCCTGTACACCCCGTGTTGTGTGAGGGTAATCAACAGTGACAGTTAAGGGAAGGGCAGATATCAGTCAGTATCTCTGGCAGTGAAGTCTTGACCACCGTTGTTTTACCTTTACAGTGATGGATGGCTGAGTGGGTAAGGGATAAAGAAGGGGGGGGGGCTATGCCTCAATCCAGTGCTGGATAGTTGAGTGGCCGAGTGATAGAGAAGGGGGCTATGTCTCACCCCAGTGCTGGATGGCTGAGTGGCCGAGAGATAGAGAAGGAGCCATGTCTCAGCCCAGAGCTGGATAGTTGATTGGCCAAGGGACAGAGAGTGGGCTATGCCTCAGCCCAGTGCTGGATAGTGGAGTGGAGTGGGCCTGGGATATAGAGAAGGGTATGGACCAGCTCAGTGTTGTATAGTGGGTGGCGGTGGTGTGACCCGGCTCCCGCTGCCTCACAGGGCCAGCAGCACCAGTCATCCCCTCACTCTTCTTTAATCACCGCTCCTCTCCTCCTCCCTCACTCAATCCTCATTATCCTCTCCACCTTCCCTCATTTCCTTTCATCTTCTCCTCCACTTTGAAGTTCTTCCCTCCTCCAGGAGGTGTTCGCTCTGGTAATCTCGACCCTCCTCTAACCCCTCTGGTTGGGCTCTCACACTCCCCCCCCCTGACCATCCTCTTCCGCCACCATCATCCACCTTTCCTCTCCTCTCCTCCACCCCCTTTACCCTCATCCACCTCCCCCCCCCCTTTCACCACCCTCATCCACCTTCTGACATTTAGGATCGGACCATTTTCCTCCTCCCCTTCCCCTGCCCTCCCTACCCAACCCCTGATAGACTATTCTGGTCGGACACACACACTGTCCTCTGACCTTTTCACTGGACTCGTTTCTAACCCCTTTACCCTTCCTCACCCTTCACCCTGGCTCACTCCTCACTTTACCTACCCTCACCCTTATGCTTCACCCTAACTCTTGTTCACCATTTGCCTAGTCACCTTTCACTCTAACCTCTCACTTCATGACACTGTGACCCTCTCCTGACCTTTGACCAGGTTATATACAGACAGCATCCCTAAATCCTACAGGAAACTGTTTGGCCATTTCTGGCTATGTTCTCTAGGGGTCAAAGGTGACCAGAAGAGCACAGCTTTCTTGTTTTAAGTCTTTGCTTAGCCATATTTCAGCCACTTCTCATTGAATTTGTCCCAATAGATCTTCCCCTCGGGTTCTCCTATGTCTAGTAACTCATCCGCACCTCTAAGCCCTTCCCTTCTCTTCAGCTACAACTCATCTGCTCCAGAAATACGCCATTTTGTTCTCAAATACCTGACGATTGTGTCCTATGCCGAATTCGGACACAATCTTCATTTTGACCTTTTACTATGTGAATGTGTATATGTTCCGCGTTCCAAGCGATAAAAATGGCTTTTACATGTTCCGTGACCAGTCTGTATAGACCCTGGCACCTTCCAGAGAACCAAAAATTACACATAGTCAAAACCATGATGATACTTACCCTATACCAACGTCCCTCGCCTCCAAACCACGCATGCTGGAGTTACAGAGGATGCAGAATAAGGCTTTACGAGTCGTCACAAAAGATAAGTACCCCAACCTTATAAACACCTTAGAACAGCACGAACGATTAAAGATTACTCCTGTCGGTTCACATCTAAGAGAAACAATCCAAAAAATGGTATGGTAGAATCTTGAAGATAGCGATGGTACGAACTACAGACATGTCGAAGACCTGGTCGACAGTGCAAGCATGGAACATCCTTGGTGCTCTCGAAGAGCCTCAGAACGCTCAGGGAGGCTTCCAGTCATCCATCGATGTACACATTGAGCAATGCACAGCTTAGCTCAGTAACCACCTGCATATGACCATAGATACAACGCTAATGCATACACACACACGCACACACCCTAGTCTGCCAAGGGGTATATATTTAGATAAGGCACCAAACAACACGCTTCCAGATAATCCCCCTCATCCATCCCACACAACACTCACACCATACACCTGTACACACTCCAGTCTTTTCTTCCACTTCAAAATATCCCTTCCCCATTGTCCCACCTCTTCTTCCTCTCCTCCAAAAGTAGCAATAGAAATTATTTACAATATCTGGAAACAAGGCTTTGATATATATATATATATATATATATATATATATATATATATATATATATATATATATATATATATATATATATATATATATATATATATATATATATATATATATATATATATATATACACTGAAACCACAGTCGTCTAATGACGTACTTCAGTACCGGGATTCGATTCCCGGTGACTTAGCGTTGAGAAGATGTAGATAGAGACAAGAAAGTGTAGTTGGAGAGACATTTATACAGTCGCCAGTCTCTCAAAGAGATCTCATTAGAATGCGATCCAATCCACCGTAAAAAGGATCGCCTGGGAGTTGTTACTCTTTGAAGTGATTAAAATGATTAATTAGAAGCTGAACAAAGACTTAAGGAGAGTTGGATTAATCTGGTTTTCCTTGTGAAGTGATCGATCTCTCGTGCACGACGGGACGTCTATTCACCACGACTGTACGACCCTTGAGCACGACGGTACGGCTCTTCATCATGAACCTACGGCCCTTGAACACGACGGTACAGTTCTTCACCACGACTGTACGACCCTTGAGCACGACGGTACGGCTCTTCACCACGACTGTACGACCCTTGAGCACGACGGTACGGCTCTTCATCATGGCTGTACGACCTCTGAGCACGACGGGACGGCCCTTCACCGCGACTGTACGACCCCTGAGCACGACTGTAATGTCCTTGAGCACCTTAGATACGACAGCGTGGACTTTTAATCCTAAAAGTCCTGGCAATTATACCCAAGGGTCGTACCGTCGTACTTCAAGGAATTAATGTGTTAATCAACGAAAGCGGGAGTCGTACATCCAGAGACATGACCTAGAGGGTTGTTAAAATGAACCTTGACAACACAGGGGGATGTGTTTTCACCCGTATCATAACAAATTCACTTCCTATATTATCGCAGACGTATGATAAGAGTTCATAGGCACTGGCCAACAGTGTGGGGAAGTACAGACGGTCGAAAGCGCAAGCCTGTATTAGTAGTACTACTCCCTTGGCGTCTGTATGACCCAGGAACAATGAATATTATGTGTGTAACACGAACGAGATGTCAGCCACGCCATGGGCCAACCACCTCCTTGTAATGAACAAGATAGATAGATAGATAGAGAGAGAGAGAGAGAGAGAGAGAGAGAGAGAGAGAGAGAGAGAGAGAGAGAGAGAGAGAGAGAGAGAGAGCCAGGTGAAGGAAGTATCGATGTGTTTATCGCTGTTAAATCCCCATGGACCGGTGGTGGGCGTGGCCACCTTGATAACACACGCCCCCCCCCCCACCCCGACCCCCACCCCTCCCATCCCCATGTACAGTGTAGGAGGAGCTGGCCGGGCAGACATAAGGTCTCAGACACTTGCTATTTTCCCCCCCACACACACAGGATTTTATCATATTAGCGGAAGCTCTATCAACGTAAAGTATTCTGATGAAGTTATTTGACCTGAGTGAAGCAGTGACTTAGTCTAACTCACTGTTTGTCTTGACCTAGTCTAATATAAGTCACTGTGGTATACGTATTGAAGTGCCATATAACTTTATATCTGCAGTGGGCCAGCCTCTTCGCTAGGGTATTTAAATCATCACAACCCACTTTAAAACAGTCAGTTCAACATATGTTTTTCCCCCGATATGAAAAAAGTATTAGTTTAAACTTGGATTAAACACGTTGTTGCCAGACCATCCAGATGTTACGTTTCCAGGCTGGAAAAATATCGTCATGGAATTATTGGTAAGAGAGAACATAAGACTGGAAACCGAGCAGACTGGAAGCCCCAACAGCCTGGAAGCCCGATAGACTGGAAGCCTCCAACAGCCTGGAATCCCGGTAGACTGGAAGCCTCCAACAGTCTGGAAGCCAGGCAGACTGGAAGCCCCAACAGCCTGGAATCCCAGCAGACTGGAAGCCCCAACAGCCTGGAAGCCAGGCAGACTGGAAGCCCCAACAGCCTGGAATCCCAGCAGACTGGAAGCCCCAACAGCCTGGAAGCCCGGCAGACTGGAAGCCCCAACAGCCTGGAAGCCCGGCAGACTGGAAGCCCCAACAGCCAGGAAGCCAGGCAGACTGGAAGCCCCAACAGCCTGGAAGCCCGGCAGATTGGAAGCCCCAACAGCCTGGAAGCCCGGCAGACTGGAAGCCCCAACAGCCTGGAAGCCAGGCAGACTGGAAGCCCCAACAACCTGGAAGCCCGGCAGACTGGAAGCCCCAACAGTCTGGAAGCCCAGCAGTCTTCTCCTTGCCTCTCGTGTTGAGTATCATGACAGTCATCAGTTACATGACCATCGACAGCTTCCCCAGAGATTAGATGCCAAAATAGACATCACAAGAACACCCCCTTGTGGACCCCCACCTCGCCGTAAATCCTTCCCCAGAGAGGGAATATTGACGTACTCACCAACAGAACACCCTTTGAGAATTACCACCCCCGTAACAGCTTCCCCTGAGACAAGGAGGGAAAACGTCCACACCCAGAGCACTCCTGAGAAGCATCCACAACCAGAAACCCCCAGAGAAACATCCATAACCAGAAAACCCCAGAGAAGCATCCACAACCAGAACACCCCTGAGAAACATCCACAACCAGAAAACCCCAGAGAAGCATCCACAACCAGAACACCCCAGAGAAACATCCACAACCAGAGCACTCCTGAGAGACATCCACAACCAGAGCACTCCTGAGAGACATCCACAACCAGAGCACCCCTGAGAGACATCCACAACCAGAACACCCCTGAGAAACATCCACAACCAGAGCACTCCTGAGAAACATCCACAACCAGAACACCCCTGAGAAACATCCACAACCAGAACACCCCTGAGAAACATCCACAACCAGAAAACCCCAGAGAAACATCCACGACCAGAACACCCCAAAGAAACATCCATAACCAGGGCACTCCTGAGAGACATCCACAAGCAGAGAACCCCTGTGCTGCAGGGCAAGTTGAACCCACCCGGCTTTACCCAGGAAGGTCCCAGCTCGCAAGTCCCAGGACCCCAACCCTTAGGTCCCAGGATCCCAACCTTCAGCTCCAAGGACCCCAGCCCTCAGCTCCCAGGACCCCAACCTTCAGCTCCCAGAACCCCAGCTCTCAGCTCCCAGGACCCCAACCTTTAGGTCCCAGGACCCCAGCCCTCAGCTCCTAGGACCAGCCAGCCCTCAGCTCCCAGCCCCTGCTGTCCCTAGCAATCTCTCAGCTCCTTCGTGTAGCGCCTGGTCCTCGTCTGGGGTGCCATCCTCCGCCCACCCTTCCTCCTCAATCTCAACTCTCGGCCTGAGATTGAACGTCGGATTCCCTCTCTCAGGAGAGTAGAGCGACTCTCTCTCTCTCTCTCTCTCTCTCTCTCTCTCTCTCTCTCTCTCTCTCTCCCTACCGTTGGATAGTTCCTCGCCCCACCGCATGGGGGCCGCCCACCCCTGGCGGCGGCCTCCGTTCCTAGGCTCCTTTTGGCAAATTTTCTTCATTCCATATGTGATGAGCTGGACCATCTCCCCTCCCCATCCCGTGTGTGTGTGTGTGTGTGTGTGTGTGTGTGTGTGTGTGTGTGTGTCAGTACCTCTTTGTGTTCTACGGCGTGGGAGTTTTACACTCACGGAGCCCCATGTCTTGGACTTTCTACAATCTCATACAACTCTATAAACTCCTGTTATGCTTTCACCATTCATCACTTGCTTCATTCGTTGGTCCTCCTCTACCTTAGAGATAATTCTATACATCTTTCGTGACTAGAGAAAGAGATTTTTGCCTTGTTTTAAGCCGTGGCCTTATTGAAAGACCTGCTCGCTGTGAACATCATCAGACTTCCCCTTAAATAAAACGTGCTGACAGAACAGTCAAAGGCAGTTAAACTTGCATGTATTCAACGACTTCGTCAGATCTTCCCTCCAACAAGTTTTTGCGTATCCTTCAGCCATGTTAGGCTCATGATGAGTTCTTCTGCATGTGTGTACGTACTCACCAGCCGTGTTAGACTCATAATGAGTCCCTCTGTATGTGTGTACGTACTCACCAGCCATGTTAGACTCATAATGAATCCTTCTGTATGTGTGTACGTTATCACCAGCCATGTTAAACTTATAATGAGTCCTTCCGTATGTGTGTGCGTACTCACCAGCCATGTTAGACTCATAATGAGTCCTTCTGTATGTGTGTACGTACTCACCTGCCATGTTAGACTCATAATGAGTCCTGTATGTGTGTGCGTACTCACCAACCATGTTAGACTCATAATGAGTCCTTCTGTATGTGTGTGCGTACTCACCAGCCATGGTAGACTCATAATGAGTCCCTCTGTATGTGTGTACGTACTCACCAGCCATGTTAGACTCATAATTAGTCCCTCTGCAAGTGTGTACGTATTAACCAACCATGCTAGACTCATAATGAGTCCTTCAGCAAGGGTGTACGTATTGATCAACCATGCTAGACTCATAATGAGTCCCTCAGCAAGTGTGTACGTATTGACCAACCACGTTAAACTCATGATGAGTCCCTCCTGGCCACCCATCCGTGACCCAGGGGGGGGAGGCGCGGGCTGTGATGGCGCCAAGGTTGGCAGCAGTAAACCTCCTGATGGTTATCTCCCTAATATTTACCAACGTAAGGATGTCTTCTTTTTTTTTGTTCCTCAACATCCGTAAATACTGCAGGCTCGGCACACTATATATCCCCAAGGCCCCCCTTCTATGTCGGGTATACTGCCTGAGGTGTGGGTTACGTCTTCCTAAATGTGCTTGTGTGTGTGTGTGTGTGTGTGTGTGTGTGTGTGTGTGTGTGTGTGTGTGTGTGTTGGTACATATTTGTTTCCCGGAGTTTTCTGCTGGGAAGCCAGATATTTATGCAGCACCATATAGTAGTCAGACCCTCGAGAAGAACGGTACGCATGGTACACCACGTGAGAACGTAGGTACGTTCGCAGGGTACGCACGTTACGACCCCTCGGTTACGACGGTGTGGACCTCTTGGTTGTAATGGTTTAGATATAGACTGTGACCCGACCCTTAGGGATCAGGTCGAACAGTTGGCTGATCGTACCATAAGGGTCGTACGTCGCCGTGCTCAAGGCTCCAAAAGGGTCGTACATCGGTCGTGCGCGATCAAGGTTCGTACCGACGGGCTCCAAAGGGTCGTACACCGGTCGTGCGCGAGGGGTTGTAGAGACGACGCCCATGTGCCATCAGTAGTAGTATAGCGGGGGGTCTGATCAGAATATCCAGGCGGCCATAGCGTTCCTGGAAAGCCTCTCTACCCTTAATGGAAATCAAAGACACCAGGGGATCTCCTCAGCCTCTCCGATGGCCGATGGAATATTATTCTCCCTCTCTCTTTTTTCCCAGCCTCTTCGCAGGAGGCCCCCTTCCAGGTGGGATCGGTGCGCGAGCCTAGTTGGTCTCGTCTCGTGGAGTTGATCACAGTTGTTCAAGGATATATCTGGCTCACTGAGGCAGACCGGGTCTTAACGATGGGTAGTTGAGTGTCGAGGGCGCGCTGTCGTGTGTCGTCGCAGTTAAGACGCCCAGAGGTGGGTCAAAGTCTTCCAGTTGGCCTGGAGTTTCCAGTGGTCCACGGGTTTCAGTTAGCAGTCTCTTGGTCTAAGTTTACGGTCGTCCTCAGACCAAGGAAGACTTGTAGTAGCCCTTAAAATTCTAGTAGCCCCTTAGGTCTCCTGTAGCTTTCTGGTAGTCCCTACGTCTCTGATAGCCTTTAGAGTTCCTATTGCCCAGAAGGCCCCAGGTAGCTCCTGCTTGCAGGTCCTTTCCTCAGCATCACACATCCCGTCTGTCATGGTGCGGAGACACTTCTGGTCGCAAAGGAAAAGAAGAAGCTGCTTCCTCCCACGTACACACGTCCTGACGTCGGCCATACCTTGCGACACACAAGCCCTAGCCAGACACGTCCGAACACCCGTATACAAGCGACGTGTGTGTGTGTGTGTGTGTGTGTCATTCTCTCTCTCTCTCTCTCTCTCTCTCTCTCTCTCTCTCTCTCTCTCTCTCTCTCTCTCTCTCTCTCTCTCTCTCTCTCTCTCTCTCTCTCTCTCTCTCTCTCTCTCTCCTCCTACTGTGTGTACAGCTTGTTGGCTTGAGCCATACATTCCCCTGTGCTCTGTAATGTATTCTGAATCGAGTGGCAATACAGCGAGGCGCACGTAGCCGTTTGGGGTTGTATAGAGTATGGTGATGCAGGATACGTCTCGTGTTTTGCTGTATATGGGGCCGGGAGGAGGCCTATACCACATCGTTCCTTGGTTGCCACGTCAGCTGGTGTGAGCTGCCACACTACGTAATTACATCTCTAACAAGAAAAAAGAAATATTTGCCGTATATGTTTATTTTTTGGTTTCTTTTTTTTCTGGATCTTTTGTACTGTTATGTGTGTGTGACTTTTATTTTGGTGTTACGAGGTGAGGGTTTTGCGCTCGTGTGTGTGTGTGTGTGTGTGTGTGTGTGTGTGTGTGTGTGTGTGTGTGTGTGTGTGTGTGTTTGCTTGATTACTATGTGTGTGTTACGGGGAGAGAGTTTGACTTTCATATTACCTCCGTCTCTTTAAGATTGTGTGTATATATGTATCATATCTTTATTCCTGTACACACACACACACACACACACACACACACACACACACACACACACACACACACACACACACACACACACACAGACCAGTCTAAGCCAGATACATATAACAGCACCCCCCACCCCACCCTTCCACCCACACCGAACACCCTCCCCAGCACCACACACCCTCCCTCACACTCTCTCTCACACCACGCATCCCTCCCTCACACCCTCCTTCACACTTCACGCCCTCCTTCACACCCACCCCCCACTCCCCCGGGGGGGGGGCTTCATAACTCACTAGCACATATTTCTAGAAATCTGTTAAATAAATTATCTTTAATGAGCGCAATTAAAGTGATTCAGGTTCCGCAGGTTCCATCATTAAATCAAAATAACTTCTTGAGTTTGGCAGCTTCCGTTTAATGAATGGTGGTGGTGGTGGCGGTGGTGGTTGGTGTGGTAGTGGTGGTTGATGTGGTAGTGTGGTGTGATGGTGGTTGGTGTGGTGGTGGTGGTGGTTGGTGTGGTAGTGGTGGTTGATGTGGTAGTGGTGTGATGGTGGTTGGTGTGGTAGTGAGTGATGGTTGATGTGGTAGTGTGGTGTGGTGGTGGTGATGGTTGGTGTGGTAGTGAGTAATGGTTGATGTGGTAGTGTGGTGTGCTGGTGGTGATGGTTGGTGTGGTAGTGGTGGTTGGTGTTGTAGTAATGGTTGGTGTGGTAGTGTTGGTGGTGACTGATGGTGATGGTGGCAGAGTGTTGGAGTGGTGGGGAATGACACTTTCATGTTTGGACAACGAAAACGAGACCAGACTAAGCATTAGTGTTTCAGTGTTGTGAGAAATTTGGGGGAACCAAACTGCCCCGTGACCTGTAGTGGGGCAGTGGATGAACCTTCTTCAACTGAATCCCCAATCACCAGCTGTCATTACAGAGCTGTTAGCATCAACCACCTGTTAATATTGATATAAGTGGACATTTCACCAACCCTCTCATATGATTTACGAAGGTAAGCACCACTGATCTTGTAAACACAGTGAGGGTACCTGAGCTCCTATGTAAAAAAAAATGAAAAAAAAAGGTCGTAAATAACATTACATAAAAGGTTGTCGTCTGCTAAAAGTAAATCGGTGACATAAAAACAACATCCCGCTGGGATTTATACGAAGCGAACCCACCACTGTAACAACAGATACAGCCAATACATAATACAAATGTCAGTAGTAATTCACATTCCCAACCAATTACCTGCTTATAACAGGATATTGCAATTGGAAATGTTGGTCACTTTATTAGCGGCATAAAATGAATTGTCAAAATTGGACCAAAAAAGAAAAAAAAAAATGAGGGAGATAAAACACTGAAATACATTAATACGAGTGCATATGACGTATGGAAGAAGCAGAGCTTTGTACTCAAATCAGAGGTATATATATTTGTGGTATTTATCTTCATCTCTTTATTGGTGGTCTTATCGTTGTCCAGGTGTGTGTGTGTGTGTGTGTGTGTGTGTGTGTGAGGGAGTCGGGAGGTGAGGGAAGGGGGAGCAGAGGGATGGAGCAGGTGGTTCCAGCCCAGTTAAAGTACCCCTGGAAGAGGTTTTATGGTGGGTGACCTGGTTAGGTAGTAGACCATCAGGGTTATGCAGTGGTCTCTCTCTCTCTCTCTCTCTCTCTCTCAACGTGACAAAAGGTACTGCATCAGTGTTGAGTGTTTACGAAGATTGAACAAAAGAAGATTTCACACCAACGCACGCCCACAACACCACACACACACACACACTCACATCACCACCCAAAACCCAAAACCCCAACACCCACAACCCACAACACACCCACAACACCAAACACACCAAAACCACCACCACACACCAACACCCACCCACCACACACAACACCCAAAACCACCCCAACACACCACCCCACCCAACAACACCAACACCAACACAAAACACCAACCCAACCACACAACACCAACACCACACCAACAACACCACACACAACACCACCAAAAACACACACAAACCCACCACCCACCCCACAAAACACCACCACAACACACACCACAACACACCACCACCAACACACCCAACACACCCCCACCACACACCCCCACCAAACCCCCACCACCATCATCCAGCTCTCGCCTCCAGCCAGCCCTCACCACAAGCCCTCATCACTTGTCCTCACCTCAAGCCCTCATCTCCAGCCCTCACCACCAGCCCTAACAGCCTTCATCTCAGCCTCCTAAACAAGGGGGAACGGTTCGACCTAACCACCAAAAACACCGAACTACTGTTGAGATTGACACCTTACTCCATTTTCTCCGGCGTTTCACCTTGGAAGATAACCCCTTATAGCATGAAGGCTCCTTACGTAGTACTAGGGCAGCACTTACCCCAGTGCATGTACTGGGGGCCGGTTCACCAGTCCAGTACCGGCAGTACTGAGGTCCACCAATACGGCTAACATCAATGTAAATGGTCACAGGCGAGGCGCGAGTCCCCACATCTCGTTTTCTTGTTTGTTTGTGGCCAGCTGTCGCGTTGGCTGCACCAGCAGAGAGGCACTGGCCAGTGTGTGTGTGTGTGTGGGGGGGGGGGGGGGTTACGAGGAGGGATGGCTCTCTGGGGTGGCGCTACACCCTACTCTCCTGCTCTCTGGGGGGAGGTGGACAGTAGCACTCCGGGGAGACACATCTAAGGGGTTGATACTAAGGGGATTGATGGTATAAGGGGTTGGTACTGAGAGGCTTTTCCGGACGGTGACGAAGTGGGGCTATGATTATGTGTGTGTGTGTGGGTGTGTGTCCTCCTCCTGTTGCCCACGTTCGTGTGTAAGTCCGTTTTCTCCCCATGTGGCCTACGTCCTCTTCATTATTACTCACCCCTCCTCCTCCTCTTCCTGCTGCTTCCTCATATTCCACGACCTTCTCCATCCAGAGCTTTTCAGATATATATATATATATATATATATATATATATATATATATATATATATATATATATATATATATATATATATATATATATATATATATATATATATATATATATATATATATATATATCCTTTTGTTTCCCTGATCGACACTGTCTCCCTCTTCTATTAAACGACAAGATGTTTAACGAATGAGATGTGCATCCGTCTTCCGCCAAGCGTTGTGAGACGATTAACGAATCGGGCGTATCTCCCTCTTCCGCCAACCGTTGTGAGACGTTTAACGAACCAGACTAATGAGTTTTGTCACAGCTGCTTAAGACGAACATTCTCAGCTGCAGTGGATACATGTGTCCCTCCTTCACACTGGAATTAATTGCAAGTTCTCGTTTAAAGTCTGTTAATTTATTTGCATACATTAGTCTTCATCTGGGTGTAGAGATAAAACGTGTGTGATTATAAAGTCTGAAAAGTCTGTATGTAGCCTAAAAGTGTTTAATTTGTATGTGTGTTTGTCTCTCCTTTCGTGTTTGTCTGTCTGTGTGAATCCGTGGCAGTACGTTCATCACAGACTTGTCTGAGATGTCTGTTGCTACAGGACGACCAGTATTGTCGGCCCAGACATACAGGCCTTAAGTTAGAGTATCCCACCTTTATGTCTGTGAATTCACAGATATTAGGGTGCGCGTATGTAACATAATTCACCTGTCATGTGCCTCTCTACGTACTGAGCTAACTGTTCACGTGCCCAGCATCTTTATACCCATTTGTGATCGTATCTTGCATGTGAGGAGCAGTACAGGCCATCTCTATCCGCCTCGACACACTCACAGACGTCTAGATCTGTCGCACCCATGTCCTCCTCTCCATTAGTGATCCTAAGGACGTCTCCCAGCAATTTTGGAGGATAGGTACAACCCTGTCTGGCCTGAGTGACCTTAGTCTGTTGGCCATCTAAGAGGATAGTAATAGCCCCCGTCTCCTCTTAGTGACCGACTGGCGACCTTCTCTTTGGACAGTATCATCCCCCGTCTCTTCTGGCGATCAGATGTTAGCTTGGGAAGCCAAGACCATTCCCTTCCTTGTGGATGATCGTCTCCTAGCCATTCTAGAGGCCAGTGAGAGGCCGTCTCCTAAGGGATAATCGTCCCCTGGGCACTTTGGAGGCCAATAAGAGCCCGTCCCCGCTGGACGATCATCCCCCCGGCCACTCTGGAGACCAGTAATCGTCCGTCGTCAGCCGTGAACTGGTCCCCGCTGCCGGAGGAGGCCCGCCTCGTTGAGCAGCAGTAAACGCCGGGCCATCCATTACGGCCGCCAGTAAGTGTCTCGCTGTCTTGTTCCTCGTCTCCTCATCATCTGTTACGCCGCTTAAGTCACTCCGTAAAGCACCTTCCCTTTTTCTTGCGAGTATGTCCACTTTCGCGAGATCTGGTCACTTTCTTTTGGAAGCGGGGAGGGGGAAGGCTTTCTCGCGAACGGTTTTTTTTTTTTTTTTCTGCGTAAGGAGATTGATTTTCGCAATGGATGTTCATTATCGCCGTGAATTGTCTTTCATTTAACGGCTCATTGCTGTAGGGACTTGACCCTTTGTGTCCTCGGGATGTTGGTGTTTCTCAAGTTTATTTCACGAAGCCATTCATTTTCGCGAGGGTTTGTGGTCCAATGGGAGAGAAAGAGATAGAGAGAGAGAGCAAGGGTTGTTCTCTTTCCCAGAGATATTGTTCGTCCTCCACGAGAGGTTTCCTTTTCTCTACGGTGGGAAGTGGTGTTTTGGGGGGGTGATGATGTCGGTGGGGCGTCCAGCTGGAATGGGTAAGGGAATGTACGTGTAGGGGTCCAGGTGGTGTCAGGCTGGTCCTTCTCACAGTTCCGACAACCAGAATTAATTTCTCTGACGAGTTTAAAAATCCCTTTTTTTTTTTCTCTTATTGGTTATGGATTGGTGGGCGTGAGGGGAGACGTGGTGGGTGCTTGGTGGGTCCTGCACACTAGGTGTGGTGGGACATGGGTCTCTGAGGTGGGGTGTGGTGGAGTTTGGATGTGTGGTGTGGGTGTGGTGGATGTGGAGTTCAGTGTCTATATACAGATATCAGCAAGGGAATGGGAGGGTTTCATGTGGGTTTATCTCCCTATCACATACCATTACAACTGTGTCTATATCTTCCTGATAACACGAGGCCAGCTTGGGGACTGCGAGGGCTCTTGGGCGAACGAAAGGCACTGTGAAGTAAAAGTTACAAGAGACGGGAGGCAGAGACTCTGTTGGATGAACTTCCTCGGAAAATACGACAGAGATTATAGCGAATGGTGGAGGGACAGACGATGGTGTGTCAAGGTACGTAAGAGTGTAGGGAGGGGAACCCAATGGGGCTAGTAATGCTCACTCCCGCTCCACTAGCCCAGCTGTGACCAGTAGCTACCTCTCCCACCCAGCTCTGTGGGCGGCTCGTCACTCCTATTCCCACAACATCCTACCATATATCCAACCCCCCCCCCCCCCCACCCCCCACCCACAGTGCTCCCACGCAATTCAAGGAAGACCCACCCTTCCCCCCGCATCCCAAGAAGACCCAGGCTTCCCCAGCAGGCCCCCCTCCTCCCAAACCACACACACACACACACACACACACACACACACACACACACACACACACACACACACACGTACTCCCCAAGGCATGTTAATCCTTCCTTGTGACTCTGTAGCAAGTTGGTGAGTATGACAATGGCTAAGCACCAGCACCAAGGATTATCCTGCCTCTTTGTGTTCACACGCGTTACTCTCTCTCTCTCTCTCTCTCTCTCTCTCTCTCTCTCTCTCTCTCTCTCTCTCTCTCTCTCTCTCTCTCTCTCTCTCTCTCTCTCTCTCTCTCTCTCTCTCTCTCATGTATTTTATCCTCATTCACGTTTCTTCCTCGTTTCTTTGCATCATTAATGCCTTCTTCCCTCGTCTCTGACCTCGCCTTCTTCAGAATTCATCAATGTCCTCCTTCCCCCTGTCTCTCCTTAATTCCTCCTCTCTCTCCCTGTCTCTCTATTCCCTCCCTTCTTTGTAATTATATCTCCTTTCTCCCCTATCTTCACACACTTTTTTTTTCATCATTATCATTGGCTTCTTGTGTTCCTTCTCTCCTGTTTCATAAGATTCTGTTTCCTTCGTTCTGTTATTGTCTGTTATTCCCCGCATGTGTTACCACTCGTGTGTGCGTCTCTCTCTCTCTCTCTCTCTCTCTCTCTCTCTCTCTCTCTCTCTCTCTCTCTCTCTCTCTCTCTCTCTCTCTCTCTCTCTCTCTCTCTCTCTCTCTCTCTCTCTCTCTCTCTCTCTCTCTCTCTCTCTCTCTCTCTCTCTCTCTCTCTCTCTCATCTCGTATGGTTTTATCTTATCATTTCTGTTCCTTCTGTTATGTCGTCTTGTAAATATAACTTCTGATTTCCCCCTCTCCCCCCCCCCCATATATACTAGTTACTATTAATATTCAAGACATGTTCTTGTGGTCTTTACGTGGACGGGTTCTCTCTCTCTCTCTCTCTCTCTCTCTCTCTCTCTCTCTCTCTCTCTCTCTCTCTCTCTCTCTCTCTCTCTCTCTCTCTCTCTCTCTCTCTCTCTGCCGTAATCCCGCATCATGGGCAATAATCCTTAGCGTATCCTGCTCCCTCCCTGGGCTGGAAGGATCTCGGCGGGAGTCCTACTGAGCCCTGCACCTGACTTGGGTTTGTATTTGGCATCCTTCGTTATGTCCTCCTGCCAGATCCTCTCGCACCTCTCCACTTTCATATTTTTTTCTTATGAATATCTACTTTTTTTTTCTTCTACCGTTCTATATGTAAAAGTTACGTGTATTTTTTCCCCCTTAAGGCGGATTTAGAAGGATATGATGGTGGAGCATGATTGTTGAGGAGGATGTATCGTTATAATGCTCTGGGTAGGGGTGGAGCGGGTGTAGAAGGTTGGGTCAGGTTAAGGAAGTGAAGGGCGGAGGAGAAGGCTGATCAACCCCGAGGTCTTATATACCGTCTCTAGGGATGGGCATATTCACCAGGAGGCTTATAATCTTTCGTAGGGGGAGACTTGGCCACCACGAGACTCATACCTTCTGTAGGGATGGGCTCTGCCTCTCGTAGGCTTATGCCTTCCGTATAAACAGAAGGGGCCACCACGAGACTCATACCTTCTGTAGGGATGGGCTCAGTCACCAGGAGGCTTATGCCTTCCTCAGGAACAAACAGAACCCAAAAGACTTACGTATACCTTCCGTAGGGACGAGCTGGGCCGCCGGGAGTCTTATACGCCTCCTTAGGGGAACAAAGACGTGAGATGGTCGGCAAGAGCCTCATGACTCCTGCAGGTGACAAGGGAGGAAGTTCGCTGCTTACGGGGAGTCTAATACTCGCCGCAAGCGACACAGGCTGCGGCTGCGGTGGTGGTGGTGAGCTGCGTGCGGGGCGCCGGGGCGACGCGTCGTGTCGGAAGCTTCAGTTAAAAAGAATAAAGCCTGACGTGTCGTCCCGCCTGAACAATGGCTGAAAACTGGTACAGTTTTGGTGAGGCTTACCTGCTGTCTGCTGGCCCTTACCTGCTGTCTGCTGACCCTTACCTACCTGCTGTCTGCTGGCCCTTACCTACCTGCTGTCTGCTGACCCTTACCTGCTGTTTTCTGACCCTTACCTCCTGTCTGTTGGCCCTTACCTGCTGTCTGCTACCCTTTACCTGCTGTCTGCTACCCTTTACCTGCTGTCTGCTGACCCTTACCTGCTGTCTTCTGACCCTTACCTGCTGTTTTCTGACCCTTACCTGCTGTTTTCTGACCCTTACCTGCTGTCTGCTACCCTTTACCTGCTGTCTGCTGACCCTTACCTCATGTCTGCTGTCCTTTACCTGCTGTCTGCTGACCCTTACCTGCTGTCTGCTGACCCTTACCTGCTGTCTGCTGGCCCTTACCTGCTGTCTGCTGGCCCTTACCTGCTGTCTGCTGACCCTTACCTGCTGTCTTCTGACCCTTACCTGCTGTCTGCTACCCATTACCTGCTGTCTGCTGACCCTTACCTACCTGCTGTCTGCTGGCCCTTACCTGCTGTCTGCTACCCTTTACCTGCTGTCTGCTGACCCTTACCTCATGTCTGCTGTCCTTTACCTGCTGTCTGCTGACCCTTACCTGCTGTCTTCTGACCCTTACCTGCTGTCTGCTGGCCCTTACCTGCTGTCTGCTGACCCTTACCTCATGTCTGCTGTCCTTTACCTGCTGTCTGCTGGCCCTTACCTGCTGTCTTCTGACCCTTACCTGCTGTCTGCTGGCCCTTACCTGCTGTCTTCTGACCCTTACCTGCTGTTTTCTGACCCTTACCTGCTGTTTTCTGACCCTTACCTGCTGTCTTCTGACCCTTACCTGCTGTCTGCTGACCCTTACCTGCTGTCTGCTGACCCTTACCTCATGTCTGCTGTCCTTTACCTGCTGTCTGCTGACCCTTACCTCATGTCTGCTGTCCTTTACCTGCTGTCTGCTGGCCCTTACCTGCTGTTTTCTGACCCTTACCTGCTGTCTTCTGACCCTTACCTGCTGTTTTCTGACCCTTACCTGCTGTCTGCTGACCCTTACCTCATGTCTGCTGTCCTTTACCTGCTGTCTGCTGACCCTTACCTACCTGCTGTCTGCTGGCCCTTACCTGCTGTCTGCTGGCCCTTACCTGCTGTCTGCTGGCCCTTACCTGCTGTCTGCTGACCCTTACCTCATGTCTGCTGTCCTTTACCTGCTGTCTGCTGGCCCTTACCTGCTGTCTGCTGACCCTTACCTGCTGTCTGCTGGCCCTTACCTGCTGTCTGCTGACCCTTACCTCATGTCTGCTGTCCTTTACCTGCTGTCTGCTGGCCCTTACCTGCTGTCTGCTGGCCCTTACCTGCTGTCTGCTGACCCTTACCTGCTGTCTGCTGACCCTTACCTCATGTCTGCTGTCCTTTACCTGCTGTCTGCTGGCCCTTACCTGCTGTCTGCTGGCCCTTACCTGCTGTCTGCTGGCCCTTACCTGCTGTCTGCTGGCCCTTACCTGCTGTCTTCTGACCCTTACCTGCTGTCTGCTGACCCTTACCTGCTGTCTGCTGGCCCTTACCTGCTGTCTGCTACCCTTTACCTGCTGTCTGCTGGCCCTTACCTGCTGTCTGCTACCCTTTACCTGCTGTCTGCTGGCCCTTACCTGCTGTCTGCTGACCCTTACCTGCTGTCTGCTGACCCTTACCTGCTGTCTGCTGGCCCTTACCTGCTGTCTTCTGACCCTTACCTGCTGTCTTCTGACCCTTACCTGCTGTTTTCTGACCCTTACCTGCTGTCTGCTACCCTTTACCTGCTGTCTGCTGACCCTTACCTGCTGTTTTCTGACCCTTACCTGCTGTCTTCTGACCCTTACCTGCTGTCTGCTGACCCTTACCTGCTGTCTGCTGACCCTTACCTGCTGTCTTCTGACCCTTACCTGCTGTTTTCTGACCCTTACCTGCTGTTTTCTGACCCTTACCTGCTGTCTGCTGGCCCTTACCTGCTGTCTTCTGACCCTTACCTGCTGTCTGCTACCCTTTACCTGCTGTCTGCTGGCCCTTACCTGCTGTTTTCTGACCCTTACCTGCTGTCTGCTGACCCTTACCTCATGTCTGCTGTCCTTTACCTGCTGTCTGCTACCCTTTACCTGCTGTCTGCTGGCCCTTACCTGCTGTCTGCTGACCCTTACCTCATGTCTGCTGTCCTTTACCTGCTGTCTGCTGGCCCTTACCTGCTGTCTGCTGACCCTTACCTGCTGTCTTCTGACCCTTACCTGCTGTCTGCTGACCCTTACCTACCTGCTGTCTGCTGACCCTTACCTGCTGTCTGCTACCCTTTACCTGCTGTCTGCTGACCCTTACCTACCTGCTGTCTGCTGGCCCTTACCTGCTGTCTTCTGACCCTTACCTGCTGTCTGCTGACCCTTACCTGCTGTCTGCTGACCCTTACCTGCTGTTTTCTGACCCTTACCTGCTGTCTGCTGACCCTTACCTGCTGTTTTCTGACCCTTACCTGCTGTTTTCTGACCCTTACCTGCTGTCTTCTGACCCTTACCTGCTGTCTTCTGACCCTTACCTGCTGTTTTCTGACCCTTACCTGCTGTCTGCTGACCCTTACCTGCTGTTTTCTGACCCTTACCTGCTGTCTTCTGACCCTTACCTGCTGTTTTCTGACCCTTACCTGCTGTTTTCTGACCCTTACCTGCTGTTTTCTGACCCTTACCTGCTGTTTTCTGACCCTTACCTGCTGTCTGCTGGCCCTTACCTGCTGTCTGCTACCCTTTACCTGCTGTCTGCTGACCCTTACCTCATGTCTGCTGTCCTTTACCTGCTGTCTGCTGGCCCTTACCTGCTGTCTTCTGACCCTTACCTGCTGTCTTCTGACCCTTACCTGCTGTCTGCTACCCATTACCTGCTGTCTGCTGACCCTTACCTACCTGCTGTCTGCTGACCCTTACCTGCTGTCTTCTGACCCTTACCTGCTGTCTTCTGACCCTTACCTGCTGTCTTCTGACCCTTACCTGCTGTCTGCTGACCCTTACCTGCTGTCTTCTGACCCTTACCTGCTGTCTTCTGACCCTTACCTGCTGTCTGCTGACCCTTACCTGCTGTCTTCTGACCCTTACCTGCTGTCTGCTGACCCTTACCTGCTGTTTTCTGACCCTTACCTGCTGTCTTCTGACCCTTACCTGCTGTCTGCTGACCCTTACCTGCTGTCTGCTGGCCCTTACCTGCTGTCTGCTGACCCTTACCTCATGTCTGCTGTCCTTTACCTGCTGTCTGCTACCCTTTACCTGCTGTCTGCTGGCCCTTACCTGCTGTCTTCTGACCCTTACCTGCTGTTTTCTGACCCTTACCTGCTGTTTTCTGACCCTTACCTGCTGTTTTCTGACCCTTACCTGCTGTCTGCTACCCTTTACCTGCTGTCTGCTGACCCTTACCTGCTGTCTGCTGACCCTTACCTCATGTCTGCTGTCCTTTACCTGCTGTCTGCTGACCCTTACCTCATGTCTGCTGTCCTTTACCTGCTGTCTGCTACCCTTTACCTGCTGTCTGCTGACCCTTACCTCATGTCTGCTGTCCTTTACCTGCTGTCTGCTGACCCTTACCTCATGTCTGCTGTCCTTTACCTGCTGTCTGCTGACCCTTACCTGCTGTTTTCTGACCCTTACCTGCTGTCTGCTGGCCCTTACCTGCTGTCTGCTGACCCTTACCTGCTGTCTGCTGACCCTTACCTGCTGTCTGCTGACCCTTACCTACCTGCTGTCTGCTGGCCCTTACCTCAGAAGGAAAGACAGAAGAGACAAAAAAAATATAGACCTAAGAGTTTTGGATGAAGTGGAAAAACCTGCTTTTTCATAAAGGGTCAGGTGTTAGGTGCTGGGGAAGACATGAGAAGGTAAAGAGTTCCAAAGTTTAGCTGTGTAGGGAAAAGGTCAGGTCAAGGGATACGTACCATCGTGCTTGGGGGTCGTACCATCGTGCTTGAGGGTCGTACCATCGTGCTAGAGGGGTTGATAGTATTTGAATGTCAGTTTCTCGACATTTTGGCGTTGCTGACGAGCCAGCCGCTACCATGAAAAGCCGACGGCCACACTGCCATTACTGACCATGGTATTGACTACCATGATAGACAACGGACTGACCTTATGGGTCGGGCCGTGTTCGGGGCATCGCGCACGCTCGCACGTCGCAAAGTGAACACGTCCCCCGCGCGCGAAATCCAATGAGCGAAGTTTCGCGAACGTGTTTCATAAAAGAATTGCTCCCAACCATCCAAAAAGTATTTTTTGTGAACAGTGTGATTTATATTACTGTGAAGATTTCTCCGTGTCTAAATCTCTTTCATATTTATTATCTAAATGATTTATATTGCCTGCTTTATCTGTGTTATAAATATGATTAATTCGGGATCATGTTTGTTGTATTTAATCTCGAAGTTGTATCGATGCAAATGTTTATGTCAGAGTTGATTGTATGTATGTCAACCAAGCTGATGTAATTTCGTTGACGCTGAAGGCAGATCTGGGCTAATCAAGTGTATTCATGCAATATGTATGTGTCATACATAATTCAGAGACGGGACAATAGCACATGTATGCCTGTGTTTCATGCATATAGTGCCATATTGCCCCGGCGGGGTCATCTCAGGATCTTACCCATCTTGAGGTGAGCACGGATCCGAACTTAAGATATATCCCATCTTGAGGTGAGTACGGATCCGAACTTAAGATATATCCCATCTTGAGGTGAGCACGGATCCGAACTTAAGATATATCCCATCTTGAGGTGAGTACGGATCCGAACTTGAGATATTCCCCATCTTGAGATAAGCTTGAAACAAGCCAGCAACTCCAATCTTATGATGGTACTTACCGTAAGTACTTACCTAGTGATGAAGGAGGTTGGCTGTACTTCATTAGATTGTGCTTGAAGGTTTTACGACACCCTCTTACTGGCTTTACGTCCGTGTAGAACAGGCTGTAGAACAGAATGATGAACCTCTTGGTGTGGGTAGAGCGAGGTGGGTTCAGGAACGGAAGATGTGTGTAGATCACCTTCCTTTTTTACGTCGTTTAAACAAATGTCGGAGGTGTAGGCAGTAATTATGATTCGAGGCGTATTAATACAGGTAACAGCAAAGCTCTCTGGGAGGTTTTGATTACGCCTTTGGTGTTCATGGAAGACTTTGAATGCTCGTAAAGAGCTTATATACAACGGATGCTGTGCATGTGTGAGAGTATGTGGGGGTGAGAGAATGAGTGAGTGGGGTGGTCGAATGAGGGAGTGTGTCAGGGGTTGTGTGGTGTCACCATGGTTGTTTAAGGTTTTTCAGTGTGGTTGGGGGGTATTGTCTGGTGGAGTGGTTGCCGTGCTTAACTTAACCGTGGAGAAACAAAATGGGTGTTGCTGTATGCAGATGACGCGGTGGTGTTTAGCGAAATCAGAGGAAGAAATAGATAGGAGGGTTGGCCAGTTGAACGATATAAGTAGAAAGAAGATGCTGAAAATATATGCGATTAGATGGGAGGGCAGAGACTTTAAGATCAGTGTGTATGAAGTGGGAGTTGCAGATGAGTCTGATTATCTGGAAGTAAAGCTTAGTGAGGATGGTAGTCTGAAAGCTTAAGCTGAGAGTAGACACGTTCTTTTTCGTATGTTAGTCGCCCCTTGACAAGTCTTGGCCTCGCAGTCTTTAAATGCATAGATAAAGTCTTAGATATTTACTCATTGTCTGGAGGTATCTGTTTGTTTGTTTGTTTGTCTGTTTTTACGTCCTGCTTCTGTTAGTCTTTACCTAGTGCACGTTAAGTCTTATAAGCCTTGACCGAAACACAGTCGTAGGTCTTGCGTAGTCTAAGATTTGGTCTGCGCCAAGTCTGGCAGCTGTGTACGTGGGTAGCAACAACACACCAAAGCAGACTTTTCCCACCACCTCGGGAGACCTGGAAGTTCCCGGTCCAGTTCGGGTACCTGGAAGTGGCATGAAGTGAGGAATTCATCGTTCGAGAGCCTAACATCACAGAAACAGCTTAAGACTGATCGTACGGACTAAGAAATATGACCAGCTTAAGCTGATTTTACGTACGGAAGGAAGGGATGCGACAAGCTTAAGCCCGACTAAGCGTAGAACTTTCCATGTTTTCCAGTTGACAGAACCTAATGGGCCAGAAAAGGGTTTAAAAAAATCCGAAAAACTTTCAGGTCATGTACCAAGCCTGCCGGATATGCTAGTTTAACTAGTAACATAGTATTCCTTGCCACCATAACCAC
This sequence comes from Panulirus ornatus, assembly GCF_036320965.1. NCBI lineage: Eukaryota > Metazoa > Arthropoda > Malacostraca > Decapoda > Palinuridae > Panulirus > Panulirus ornatus. The sequence continues at coordinate 58,579,769 of NC_092233.1, forward strand.
CCATCACCGGCAGTCACCATCACCACAGCAATCTTCCTCACTATCACCATTGGTTTTTGAAGGAGACAGGCAAAGGCGTGAAGGAACCGGTGTCCGACTCCACTAGACACCCCTTCCTAGCCTCGTCTTTCTCATAAATCCCCTCATTAATCCCCTCATTAATCCTCTCATTAATCCTCTCATTACGAACCATAATCCTGGGATTTTCGCTGATGGATTTATCTCACAGCAACGCTAAAGTTACCCCGTCAAGAACTGCGGTGTTTGAACCTATACAGTATTGACAACGACGGACCCAGTGAGGCTGCTTATGGTACAACCCCCTTAATAGTACCCCCTAATGGTGCCCCTTTTGGTGTACCCCCTCATGGTGCCCCCTTGTGGTGTACACCCTTATGGTGCCCTCTTTTGGTGTACCCTCTTATGGTGCCCTCTTTTGATGTACCCCTTTATGGTGCCCTCTTTTGGTGTACCCCCTTATGGTGCCCCCTTTTGATGTACCCCTTTATGGTGCCCTCTTTTGGTGTACCCCCTTATGGTGCCCCCCTTTTGGTGGTGTACCCCACTTATGGTACCCGACCTTCCTGTACGTTCCCCTCGCAGTCACTCGTCATATCACCTCCCTGGGACCTACGGGGCACCTCTTAGAGACTGTCCTCTCCACTCCCTCAGCGCTGCCCCATCCTGACGTGCCAAGCTTGCGCCGCGACCCCGTAGTATTCGCATCCTGTGTTACCCCATAGAACCTCGTCATCGTCTACCTCCTCCGCTTCTCCCTAAGCGCAGCACCTCCCTCCCTCCCTCCCGTCATGCAACCCCCGCCTCCTTACATCACGTATCACCACCCCCTCCCCTACTATGTATATATAGATATATACCCCTTTCCTCTGCTATACCTAGCACTGCCCTCTCCTCTCTTAATGCACCCCGCTGTCCACTTACCCCGTGGGGGTTGGTGTGCGCCGTGTATGCTTAGCTGGCGCTCCCTATGGGCAAGGAGGAGCGCAGAAGTGGGACTCTGGTTACGTGTGGCCGACTCCGGCAAGATCACTGACATCATCCGGGTGCCGCAGTGTGTGTGTGTGTGTGTGTGTGTGTGTGTGTGTGTGTGTGTGTGAGGGTAGGCCAGGGTGAGGGGTGGGGGAGGGACTGGCAAGGGTGCCGCCCTTCTCCTCCTCCTCCTCTTCCTCCTGCTGCTGCTGCTCCTGCTGCTCCAGGAGTAGTTTGTGGATGACAAGACCCCCCTGTGCGCCTTGGGGGGAGGGGTAAGGGGAGGAGGGGGGTGAGGGGGAACCTCTGAGGTATAGCGCTTTGTTGCCAGTAATGCTGAGTTTACGGTCCTTGTATGATGCTGTTACCGCTTCCCTTCCTACCCCACCTGAGGCTGGCTCTCTCTCTCTCTCTCTCTCTCTCTCTCTCTCTCTCTCTCTCTCTCTCTCTCTCTCTCTCTCTCTCTCTCTCTCTCTCTCTCTCTCTCTCTCTCTCTCTCTCTCTCACCCATTTCGGGAGCAGCAGTGGAGAGGGTACCCCCGGGAAGGTTCTCTCCCCCCTCCATCCATCCCCCCCTTCTCAAGTGGAGAGGGTTCTCCCAGTGGGGGGTTCTCTTTCTCTCAGTATGCCTGTCAGTCACCCCCGGTCGCACAACCTGGCCACGTAGAGCACGACGGTGCGATGGTGTGGTGGTGGTGGTGGTGGTCTCTACGCGCCAAAGCTCGTGCCGTTATACTCAAGGGTCGTACCGTCGTGCTGAAGGGGTCATAATCTATCCTGTCTCCTCCTCGTCTGTCCACGAGACAGTACCGTCCCTCCCGTCGGACCGTCGTCAATCACGCGTCACGCTAACCGCAGTAAGTGGTTGAGTCTTGGGGTCCTTATCCCAAGCCGTGGGATGGCCCGCACCGGGACATCATCCCACGACTCCATAACAGGCCTGCTGTGTTGGTTTTATCCCGCCCGTTGTAAGTGTGTTTTATCGTAGCGTCGCGTCGGACAACACGCTCGCCAGGGTCATTGGCGTTGGCTGTTAATAAGGCTGTTGTTGGGTAATGATGTGGGTCGCTGTCGAGCCTTCCTGCCTGCAGTGGGGGGAGGGGGGGCCCCTCGGCTAGCCCCTGTCTTCAAACCCCCCCTACCCTCCCCCTCCCTCTCTACCCCCTCCCACGGGCCCCTCTCATTGGTCAGCTCCCCCTGCCAGTCGACCAATGGGAGCCGGCCCGCTCGGCCATGCCTCGCATCTGCAGCATTCAGTAAATTAAACTTCAGCGGCGCCATGAATAAGAGATTGGCTCATCTGGCGAGCAGTTAGCGTCGCCATTGAATTAGGGAGGACAAACTTACCCCCAAGTCTCGGCCTGGAATTAGAAACAGGAGTGGGGGAGGTGGGGAGAGAGAGAGAGAGAGAGAGGGTCGGCCCTCGCCAGGCAGGCCAACCGCAGCTCCCAAGGCCGCCTACCGACGCCGCCCGGGGGGGAAGATGCGGTTGGTGGCGGTGGTAGGGGGTAGCGGTGGAGCTCCTCAATGTTGACATCGATACCCACCACCACACCACCAACACCACTCCTGCACTCTCACCCTCCCTCCCTCCCTCACGTACTACGAGCGTCTTGCATTTTTCATTCGTAAGAATTTCATTCATTACTTCTTCATTCATATTTTTTTTTCTTACGAGTGATGTTATCACTTGAGCGTTGTGTGGTTACCACGTGTCTCGCCACCGGTGTGGCGGATGTGTTTATCACTGCCTAGGGATTCGTCTGCATCCTCTCCCTCAGTAGAGCAAAACATGTACTTTGATGTTGCTTGTTGTCATCTGGGTCACGTGCACCAATCTCAGCGATAACATCAGAAGTAGAGACCATAGTTGAGATCGGATCTGCCTTCTTAGACTCTCTATCTTGTTCACTCACAGCGGACGGAGGAGGATCAAAACGACGCATGTTATCAGGATCGAATTCCTTATCAGGACGTTTTCAGCCCAGCCGCCGTACCGCCAACTTAATAGAATTTGCTGCTATATAAATTTCGGTAATAGTCCCAAGTTTCTATACATCTTATGGACTGTGGGGAGTCGTGATGCGCGGGGCGGGGGGAGTCGGTAGGCAAGTCCATGCGTACAGTCGAGGGAAGGGGTTATCGTCCACATACCACCCAGTCAGGACATGTATAATTGTCTCATTTTACTCCACGAGGGAAAATCTGTTTGGTGTTCCCCATTTTGCTCGAGAAACATTTAACGTGTCTCTATCTTCCGAGGGTTCTTGTTCATTTGTTTGTTTGTATTGATCTGCTGGATTCAGTCTTAGTTGCGTCTGTTATTAGGTTTGCTTGTTTGTGAGTTTGGATTGAGACTGGAGGGAAACAATGTGGTTTCAGGAATGGTTGAAGATGTGTGGATCATATGTCTGCTTTAAAGAATATGTGTGAGAAATAGGGAAACAGAAGGATAGGTGTGTGGCATTTATGGATCTGGAGAAAGCACATGACAGGGTTGATAGAGATGCCTTGTGGAAGGCCCTACGAATGCATGGTGTGAGAGGAAAGCTACTAGAAGCAGTGAGAATTTTCCGTCAAGGGTGTAAGACGTGTGTAGGAGTAGGAGAGAGGTAAGGCAGGGGCTTGTTATCGCCAAGGCTGCTTTGTTTGTTTATGGGTCGGGTAGGAAGGGGAGGTAAATGCAAGGGGGTCTTGGAGAGAAGGGAGAGTATGCAGTCTCTAGGGAATGAGGTGGGGGGGGATGGGGGGACCTGGAAAGTGAGTCTGTTGATAACGCAGCACCGATGGATGATTCGAGTGAGAAACCACAAAAGTTGGTGCACTAGTTTGGGAGCGTGCGTAAAGGGAGGAAGTTGAAATCAAATGCGAGTATAAGCAAGATAATTAGGTCAGAGATACTGGTTAGTTGAAATGTGAGCTTGAATGGAGAAAATGTGGAGGAACTGAAGTGCTTTAGATACCTGGGGGATGGACGTGGCAGCAAATGGAACCATGGAGGCAGAGTCATAGGGTGGGTAAGGGTGGCAAAAGTCCAGGGAACATTGAAGAATGTTTGGGTGGGCGAAAATGGGTTTGTTTGAAGGAACAGTAATCCCAACGATACTGTATGGGTGCGAGGCATGGACTTTAGATAAGAACGTGCGGACAAGAGTGAAATTGTTGGAAATTAGATGTTCAAGGACAAGATGTGGTGTAGGGTGGTTTGATAGCGTAAGTATAAAAGAGTAACAGAGAGAGATGGTAATAAGGACAGTGTGGTTGAAAGGGCTGAAGAGGGTATGCTGAAATGGTTCGGACATATGGAGTGAATGAGTGAGGAAAGGTTGATAAAGAGGATGTGTGTCGAAAGTAAAGGGAACAAGGAGAAGAGGTAGACCAAATAAGAGGGATTGGATAAAAAATATTTTGAGTGCTTGGGATCTTAACATGAAGGATTGTGAAAGGCGTGAAAGGTATAGGGTTAATTGGAGCGATGTGGCATACAGGGGGCGACGTGCTGACAGTGGATTGAACTAGGGCTTACGAAGCAACTGGGAGAAAATCAGGAAAGCTCTTTAGGGCCTGGTTATGGGGAGGAGGTTGTGCTTTCCTTGCATTACACATGGCAGCTAGAGAATGGATGTGAGCGAATAAGGACTTACTTCGTCTGTTCCTTGGCAGTACCTCGAAAATGCAGGAAACTGCGAACAAGTGTATATATATATATATATATATATATATATATATATATATATATATATATATATATATATATATGTGTGTGTGTGTGTGTGTGTGTGTGTGTGTGTGTGTGTATCGTAAGGCAGGGCTGTGATGCGGTTGTATAGCTCTGTTCAAACGGTAGCCTGATTATCATAGTCAGTGGAGAGCGATAGACAGGAGAGGCAGGCACCTGCCCATCTGATAGACAGGAGAGATAGGCACCTGACTGCCTGATAGACAGGAGGGACGGGAAACACTAGTTCCTTGCCAAGAGGGGGTTTTAGTAAGTGGACTTTACGTAACTGTTACTATAATATTACTGACTTTGTTAACGTCAATATATTCACACAATTTGTAAGGACAAGCAACGTCCGTCCTACACGTCCCCCGTCAAGGACTGCGACAGCCACCGTCCGTCCTACACGTCCCCCGTCAAGGACTGCGACAGCCACCGTCCGTCCAACACGTCCCCCGACAAGGACTGCGACAGCCACCGTCCGTCCAACACGTCCCCCGACAAGGACAGCGACAAAGCACCGTCCGTCCAACACGTCCCCCGTCAAGGACAGCGACAGCCATCATCCGTCCTACACGACCCCGTCAAGGACTGCGACAGCCACCGTCCGTCCAACACGTCCCTCGTCTTAAGGCCCATGATGGAAGGTCCTCCTCCGAATTAACGACAAAATCTTGAAAGAAGTTGCGTAAGCGCGACTTAAGGCGTCGAATTACCGCGGGGGGAGCCTCGATATCTAAGCTTATTAGTAAGGTAATTATAAGGCAAGAGACCCAGCGATCCTTTTTGGGCTCTTGCTCTACTTAATTATAGTCATTACTGTACGTAGGCTATTGGGGCAGCGCCGCTATACCCTCTGTACCTGTATAAGTGGCCATACAGGCTCAGACCTGAGAATGTTCATATATATATATATATATATATATATATATATATATATATATATATATATATATATATATATATATATATATATATATATATATATATATATATATATATATATATATATATATATATATATATATTATCCCTGGGGATAGGGGATTAAGAATACTTCCCACGTATTCCCTGCGTGTCGTAGAAGGCGACTAAAAGGGGAGGGAGCGGGGGGCTGGAAATCCTCCCCTCTCGTTTTTTTTTTAATTTTCCAAAAGAAGGAACAGAGGGGGCCAGGTGAGGATATTCCAAAAAAGGCCCAGTCCTCTGTTCCTAACGCTACCTCGCTAACGCGGGAAATGGCGAATAGTTTGAAAGAAAGAAAAGAAAGATATATATATATATATATATATATATATATATATATATATATATATATATATATATATATATATATATATATATATATATACAGTGCTGCTTAATGGTGGTCAGTGGCAACAACTATATCAGACTAATTTTCCTTAACTTACATCGTCTAAATCTACTTAACTAAGGCGTGTACCATCTCTCTCTCTCTCTCTCTCTCTCTCTCTCTCTCTCTCTCTCTCTCTCTCTCTCTCTCTCTCTCTCTCTCTCTCTCTCTCTCTCTCTCACGACCTTCTTCCCAGGTTGGGGGAGGGGGGGTTGTTGTTGCCACCCCCACGCACCCCACCTGGGGTCGTATTATTCGCCAGAGACCGACCGTGCGTAGTTAGGTAGGTCCCTGGTCGCCCGTAAAGGAGTGAACAGAAGTTGTACGGGGTAGAGGCGACGGCCTTTATGTTGCCGAGTGGCGGCTGGACCACAGTGGAGGGAGAAGGAGGAGGAGGAAGGAGGAGGAGCAGCAAGGAACTGCTGGGGAGGACAAGAAATACATTGTAAGTGATGGTAAAGGATGGGGATTTGTGGACGTGTCCATATCTAGTCTGGGTTCCGTGGAGGGAGGTGCGAGGGAGGGGATTTTGGTGTGGTTGTTGGTGGGTGGTGGAGTAGGTGGGTGTGGTAGATGGTGGTGTAGGTGGGTGTGGTAGATGGGGGTATAGATTGGTGGGTGAGGGTAGAATCTTGGTGTTGATATAGATGGTATGACGTTTGATACCATACTGGATACTGAATATGGGGTATTTCGTATGGGTTACTACCCGATGGGGTATTCAAAATGGGGTTACTCATCATGGGATACTAATGATTACGTGGGTAATCAACATATCAATATGAGGTTGTCAGCATGGGGTGTTCATGTTTGGGTACTTGACATGAGGTGCTCATCTATGAGTCGATGACGTGTCGTGGCGTGGGTGAGTGGCGTGGAGGAGTTGATGGTAGGGATGATATGGAAGCTTTGGGGTGGGGAAGAGGAGGAGGAGAAGGAGGAGGAGGGAGGAGGAGGAGGAGGTGGAGGTTGAGGAGGAGAGGCTTTATAGGTACCAAACTAACTACCCCCTCCCCCCCTTCAAGTAGTAGTCGTCTCGTTCCTCCTCTAGTTCTTACGGGAGTCGTTAAACCAACTTCTGATTCGTTAAAGAATCCTTCCTTCCTTCCTTCCTTCCTTCCTCCTAACCCTGGCTGCTTCACCTATAAAGTGCGAGTCATTGAACACTTGCTCAGCACGGCGTTACTACTACCCTTTGAGTACGGAGGTACGACCCTGGCGCACGACAGTACGACCCTTGGATGTGTGATGGCCTGGTTGTTATATCCCCACAAGCAAGGGTCGTACCACAACAGTTGTGCTCGCCTGTACGTTATTACCTTTTATTTTTATTTTTATTTTGGGTCAAGTTAAACCTGCACTTGTAGGATGCAAAGGTGGTCTTAATTTCATTTGGTTAATTATGTATACTCGACTTAGGGATAATTAGACTAATCCTGTCTTGCCTTTTACAGGTAAGTAATGACTTCACTTTCGGTGGGAACCTGAGCCAGCTGATGTCTTCCTGATGTCAGGTAAGTGACGCCATCAGTGACGGTGGGGTGTGGTTTATGAGCCAGGTGATGTATCCTTTGATGATGTCTCGCTTGATGTCAGGTTATGAGAGGTTGTGGTTTGATGGTGTGGTGACGTCTTTGTCATTCCCAGCATGACCATATTTTCTATGCCTCTCGTCGCACTGCCTTATGATCAACGATTCTCAGACAATATTCTGTGTCCTCTCCTTAGTCTATGTCTTCTCCTCATTCTCTCTGTCTCCTCTTGTGGTTCACTCCTAGTTTCCTTCTGCCGGCGACCTTGTCTGAGCTGCATGCATTGTGCTAGTCATTAGTCTGTCAACGTTCCACGTTACATTAACTTACATTAAGGGAGGTCGTTATGTACCCCCCCCCCCCCGACGACTCACATTCTCGTCTCTCTCTCTCATCAATATCCTCAAAAACTCGTGTATTTTCTCAGCCTCCCCAGGCGCTCTCATCTCGCCCCCTCCCCAACCCCTTCACTTCACTGTCCTTACTAAATGTCTTGAGCAACGATTAATCTCTCTAGAACTCACTCTCCCTCTCTCCCTCTCTCTCCCTCTCCCTCTCCTTCTCCCTTCCTCACCTCCCTCCCGTGCCACTCAACCCTTGGCTGCACAACACGTTCCAAATTCACCTTTCGCAAGCACAACAGTAACCCTTTTAACAGCTGTTACGTGCAGTAGCCATGGCTGGTATACTCTTTTCCAGTCTGGTACACCCGCATGGACTGGTGGCATTCTGTCCTCACACGTAGGATCTTATGCATCTCACTGCATGGCACTGCACAACATATGCCTCACGGAACTCCCTATTCGTAATCTTAGCATTCCTTGCGGTGAGCGTGACGGGCTTAGATGCGTCTAATGACAAAATCCCGCCATAGGTACAATTACGTCCGGGGTTTTTACCTCTCTATGTGTAGGTTCGGACATCTTGAACATGCAAGGATAAAAGGCCTGGGGATTATTTTCCAGTGCAGACGACGGGTCTGGAGAATCTCCAGTGCAGAGGGAGGGAGGGAGGTGTCTTTGGCAGGCAGGAGGAGATGGTGGTGGGGGAGTGTGGTGGTGGTCTGTAGGTCCTCGAGGGCATGGGGGCCTCCTTGGTAAGGCAGGTGGTGGTGGGATGGGTTAGGGTCTGTCTGGAAGGTAGGTGGGCAATCAATCAATTACCTGGGACGTGTGTAACGTCTGGTCCGCCATCAAATATTGAGGGGGGAGAGGGGGGCGTAGCCCCAGGAGTCTGGATGATGATTGGGGGGGGGAAAGGAAGGCCTCGGCTGCCATGCCGGCTGGACCCCCAGCGGAACGCCTTCCTCACCTCAAAAGGCGATCCTCAAATTCTCTCTCTCTCTCTCTCTCTCTCTCTCTCTCTCTCTCTCTCTCTCTCTCTCTCTCTCTCTCTCTCTCTCTCTCTCTCTCTCTCTCTCTCTCTCTCTCTCTCTCTCTCCTAACCAATTTTTTTTTTACTCGAATTTCTTTCCTGTTACCACGGCTGGCCCTAGACCAGCCGGGCCACGAGTGACCTCACCCATCTCCCTCCCGCCTGCTCCTGCTCCTGTTTGTTTGAACCTGATGTCATTGCTGACGTAATGATGACGTGGAGGTGACGTAGGCCAGCTGGTCACACGTGGGCATGCATCATGGAGGCTTGCCACTGTGGCAATAGCCTGACAGTTGATCGTGTGTCAAGGGAGACCTTCACTTCATGTTCTTCCTCGTCTGTGAGTGTGTGGAGGAAGTCCACAGCGCCGTGTATCACAGCAGCTGTGAGCGCCGGGAGACAGCCGCTGTGAGCACCAGGAGACAGGCACTATGAGCGCCGGGAGACAGCCGCTGTGAGCACCAGGAGACAGGCACTATGAGCGCCGGGAGACAGCCGCTGTGAGCACCAGGAGACAGCTGCTGTGAGCGCCGGGAGACAGCCACTGTGAGCGCCGGGAGACAGCCGCTGTGGGCACCAGGAGACAGCTGCTGTGAGCGCCGGGAGACAGCCTCTATGAGCGCCGGGAGACAGCCGCTGTGAGCGCCGGGAGACAGCCACTATGAGCGCCGGGAGACAGCCACTATGAGCGCCGGGAGACAGCCGCTATGAGCGCCGGGTGACAGCCGCTGTGAGCGCTGGGAGACAGCCACTATGAGCGCCGGGAGACAGCCACTATGAGCGCCGGGAGACAGCCACTATGAGCGCCGGGAGATAGCCACTATGAGCGCCGGGAGACAGCCACTGTGAGCGCTGGGAGACATCCACTATGAGCGCCGGGTGACAGCCGCTGTGAGCGCCGGGAGACAGCCACTATGAGCGCCGGGAGACAGCCGCTGTGAGCGCTGGGAGACAGCCACTATGAGCGCCGGGTGACAGCCGCTGTGAGCGCCGGGAGACAGCCACTATGAGCGCCGGGAGACAGCCACTATGAGCGCCGGGAGACAGCCGCTGTGAGCACCGGGAGACAGCCACTATGAGCGCCGGGAGACAGCCACTATGAGCGCCGGGAGACAGCCGCTATGAGCGCCGGGAGACAGCCACTATGAGCGCCGGGAGACAGCCACTATGAGCGCCGGGAGACAGCCACTATGAGCGCCGGGAGACAGCCACTATGAGCGCCGGGAGACAGCCGCTGTGAGCTCTGGGACGCAGCTGCCGACCCCCAACTTTGACAGGAAAATGTGACACTTTTATGGGAGCTCAGGTTTTTGTTGGCGGCGCACAGAGCAGCTGGAGCCTCGCTGCTGCTGCTGCTGCTGCCGCCGCTGCCCGGAGACTCCTCCCGCCGCCGCCGCTGCTCCTCCTCCTCCTCCTCCTCCCGCCGCTGCTGCTGTTCTTATGGCCGCCTTCATCATTGTTACACCAAGTCCAGCTCGGTGTATTTCACCAAGATCATCGGTGACTGTCTTGTCCGCTCCTCTTGCCGCCGTTGTCCCGGGGTCATCACTGTCCAGACCTGGAGCCGTCATCCCACCCTTGACCTCTGACCTCAACTGTGATGCCACCCTTGACCTCTGACCTCATTGACCTCAGCCGTGATGCCACCATTGACCTCTGCCCTCAGCCGTGATGCCACCCTTGACCTCTGACCTGAGCCGTGATGCCACCCTTGACCTCTGACCTCAGCTGTGATGCCACCCTTGACCTCTGACCTGAGCCGTGATGCCACCCTTGACCTCTGACCTCAGCCGTGAATCCCAGTCTTTACCTCTAAGTCTTAGTTGAGGTCTAAGGTCAGCAGAATCCCAAGACGTCGGGCTTTCCCTAGACTTGACCCCTGACCTCAAGCCGTGAGGACCCCCGGCTTTGTTCTTTAACCTCAGCCATGACCTCGATCTTGACCTCTGACCTTAGTTTCTATTATAGTCTTTACAGCATTCCTCTCTCTCTCTCTCTCTCTCTCTCTCTCTCTCTCTCTCTCTCTCTCTCTCTCTCTCTCTCTCTCTCTCTCTCTCTCTCTCTCTCTCTCTCTCTCTCTCTCTCTCTCTTCTCTAGTTATTTCGACTGTTCCTCTCGCGAGCCACCTGCGTACATCACAGCCGCTCAGATCTGTGACTCTGCTGCTTCCCACCGATTCTGTGTGGATACCAGCCACACGAGGATGGGCCGTTATGGTCCTTTTTTTTTCTTTCTAATACCGAGGGTATGGATTATTTTCTTGTTTTTTCCTTCCTTTCCATCTTTCTCTCTCACAGTGATGCCTCCACCATTAAGAGTCGGGGGTCGACAAACATTATGAAAGAGTTAAAACTGTTCCCCCATCGTACTTTTATCCTCATATCATTTTCCTTTTATTCTATCTTTTCAACTCTTGATGGTTTGCTCGGGTATGCATTTGCCCGTCCAATGTCAACTACTTTGAAAAGTAAGGGATGGAAAGTGCTGGAGGACACACAGCTGAGTGATCGTGGCAGCTGATGGGTCCAGCCTGGTGCTGGAGGACACAGCTGAGTGATCATGGTAGCTAGCTGATGGGTCCAGCCTGGTGCTGGAGGACGCAGCTGAGTGATCGTTGCAGCTGATGGGTCCAGCCTGGTGATGGAGGACACAGTTGAGTGATCATGGTAGCTAGCTGATGGGTCCAGCCTGGTGCTGGAGGACACAGCTGAGTGATCGTGGCAGCTGATGGGTCCAGCCTGGTGCTGGAGGACACAGCTGAGTGATCGTGGCAGCTGATAGGTCTAGCCTGATGCTGGAGGACACAGCTGAGTGATCGTGGTGGCTGATATGTCCGACCTGACTGTGTTGCCCTCATGAATACACTGCTGGAAGATGAGACAGGTCGATGGCTTTCTGTTGGCGACACTGATACGTCCAGTCCACTGCCGCCTCCTGAGGACTTCAATGTACAGGTCCGGGTGTGTTGCTGCTGCTGCTCCTGCTGCTGTTACTGTTGCTGCTACCTTTGTCGCTGCTGCTGGTGAGGTTGGTGTTAAAGCTACTCCATGAGGATTTGTCGTGTATTATTCATCTGATCCCAAACTCACTCATCTGAAGTTAAAAACACTCACAACATGACTCTTGATGTACCTCATATTGAGACATATTGAGACTTATGGTTTTCAGTGAGGCCTCCAGATGTCAGTCTGTCAGAGAGTAGGTTAGATTGTCTGTTCCTCAAGTGACTGGTGATTATCTACAATCTACCAATCGACCAGTTCCATCTCACAGACAACTAAACTACCTACCAGTCGCCCAGTTCCCCTCCTAGACAACCAGTATGTTAGTTTCACTCCCAGGCAACCTGAGCTGCGTCTTTCACTTCTAATTCCTAAGAAAAAACTTCAACTTGCTAACCATAATAGCAATTCTCACTCAGACTCCCAATCAGAGTTCCAATTAGGTTCCCAATCAGACTTTCAGTCGGGCTCCCAACCGCTGGATCCCCTCTTTCATCCACACACAAACTCCTTTTAAAACAATTTTTCCTCTAAACTCTCTCCTTCCTCACCAGTCAGTCTTTCGAGCAGCAGTCACCAGGAGCCTCCCTCTCATGTCCTTCGAGTTATACAGCATGCAACCATTACTGAATACTAGCGAATATATATATATATATATATATATATATATATATATATATATATATAACTGGGTTCCTGCAGTTTATAATCAAGTCCTTGATATTCCAGCCTGAGTGGGTGTATTCAAGCCTCTCTGAGAACATTTCACTCCCAGAGAGTATTCCAACCACTTGAGATCATTCCGTCCACATTCCATCTTCTCGGAAATCATTCCATTTACTCAGAAATCATTTCTGGTCCTAGAAGGAGTATTCCAGGCGCCAGTAAGGCATTCCAGGCGCTAAAAAGGACATTCCAGGCACCAAGAAGGTATCGCAGTCCCTAAGAGAACATTCCATGCACTAAGAGGGCATCCTATAGAAGAAGAAGGCATTCCAGGTACTAAGAGGGCATTCCTAGCACCACACAGGCATTCCAGGCACTAAGAGTGCATTCCAGGCACTAAGGGTGCATTCCAAGCACTAAGAGTGCATTCCAGGCTTTAAGAGTACATCCCAGGCACTTTGAACGATATTCCAGGCACGAAGAAGTTGTTCCAGGCACTAAGGAGCTAGACACTAAGAGGGCATTCCAGGCACATAGGGGGAAGCCCAGTGACTCCAGACATTCATATGGTGGGTTTAGTGAGCCATATGTCACCACATACCTGTTGAGGAGAGGTGGGCACCTTTGCCCTCGCCCGATGCCAACACAACAGCAGGAACTACCGAACGAGTCATTGACCCAGCTGTTTCCATGACTGGGACCTCCTGGAACTTGGGCATCCGTGCGCTATTGATCTCTCTAAACGCCGGTTCGATCCCCGGGCCCCGAGCGAGATCACTTCAGCATTGTAACACTCGCGCCATCTTGCACAATATCTGTCTTACATGTATACGTTTTATGTCCTCCAGGAGATACACGTCCGACTTCAATATATGTGTAAATGTGATGGTATGCGTCGTTCCCCCCGCCGCCGCTTAACAAGTGTCTGTATGCATGTGTGTGTGTGTGTGTGTGTGTGTGTGTGTGTGTGTGTGTGTGTGTGTGTGTGTGTGTGTGTGTTTTGAAGTTGTGTTGTGGTGCTCCGTGGAGGAGGAGAAAGAACATGGTGTTGAAGTGTTCCATGGAGGAAGAAGACTATTATACTGTTCCATGAAGGAGGAACACAGTATTGTAGTGTTCCGTGGATGAAGAACACTGTGTTATAGTGTTCCATGGAGGAAGAACACTGTCATACTGTTCCATGAAGGTGGAACACGGTGTTGTTGTCTTCCATGGAGGAAGAACACTATGTTCTATTGCTCCATGGAGGAAGAACATTGTTACAGTGTTTCATGAAGGTGGAACACAGTGTTATAGTGTTCCATGGAGGAAGAACACAGTGCTATAGTGTCCATGAACGAAGAACATAGGAAGGCTAAATTTGAAATGAAATGGTGAATTTTGGGTGGTGATGGGCCTCCCAGAAAATGCTCGTCCCATTCGTTCCTGTGGTGATGGGCCATCCAGAGCCTGCCCGTTCCATCTGTCCCTGTGGTGATAGGCTTCCCTGAGCCCAACTGTCCCTGTGGTGATGGGCCATCCTGAGCCTGCTCGTCCCATCTTTCCCTGTGGTGATGGGTTTCCCTGAGCCTGCTCGTCCCATCTGTCCCTCTGGTGATGGGCTTCTCTGAGCCTGCTCGTCCCATCTGTCCTTCTGGTGATGGGTCATCCTGAGCCTGCTCGTCCCATCTGTCCCTCTGGTGATGGGACATCCTGAGCCTGCCCTTCCCATCCTTCTGTACTGTAGGATACCTTGGATGAGACGTCTGCTGCTTTTCCGGACCCCATCCACTGTCCCATCGCGCCTTTCCTGACAGGATAGCATCCAACCCCCAGCAGACACAACCTGGTCCCTTCCATCCTTTTCTTACACATATATGGAGTCATGTATACCACATGTGAATGTCACAAAGTGTAGGTATACCCACATGTGTGTTACAGAGGCTGTACATGTCCCCTCCAGTATTGGAACACCACCCTCCCTCCTCACCCGGGATGGAGTGTGACCAGTGGTGTTGAGGTTGGTTACTGACACGCAACTCTGGGCCCCACTTGCTAATGGTCCTCTCCTGGCCGGTCCGTTGCACTGGCGGTCCTCCAGTCCGTTCCAGCGGGGTCGTTCCAGTCCGTTTGCATTGGGACCACCAGTCCGTTCCAGCGGGACTATTCCACTCGTTGTAGCAGAACCAACTAGTCCGTGATTAGAACCACCAGTCCGTCCCTGCGCGACCGTCCAGTCCGTTCCATTGGGTCCGTCCAGTCCGTTCCATTGGGACAGTCCAGTTCGTTCCGTTAGGACCGCCAGCACTGGACAACAACAACACACAGACTTGCTTCTTTCTCTCAGTTTATTCCGCGTACCGCCAGGCTCCTCGTTAATGGTGAAATGAAAAAAAAAAAAAAAAAAAAAATATATATATATATATATATATATATATATATATATAGAGAGAGAGAGAGAGAGAGAGAGAGAGAGAGAGAGAGAGAGAGAGAGAGAGAGAGAGAGAGTTTGTCTTTTTTTTTTTTGTCCAGCTTTCATTTCTGTTGGAAGTTTACAGGGGGGCAGGTGGCGGTGTTTCTGTGGTGTCCAGCTGTAGCGGCAATGGCTTAGAGAGCGCCCGCCCGCTAAGTGTAGCGAGCGCCAGTTAGGTGTAGCGAGCCACCTCTCAACCCCGCTCCAAGAATGGTGTAGCGAGCTCCGCTGACACCACCGCTACACGACGCTACATTTGTCCGATCCTTTAGGTCCCCTTTTGACCCGCTTCATATACTAGATTTAACCACTCCCCACCTCCCCCCCACACACTACCCACCCCACCCCACCCCCACCCGAAGCGCTTCGCTACGACCCTTGAGCACGACGCTACGACCCTGGAGTAGAATGGTACAGCCTTTGCGTTTCATGATCTAGCCTTTAACACGACCCCTAAATGGTCAAGTAAAACGCCAGGCCCTCGTACCGGAGGATCGTACCGTCGTCCTCACGTGCATCATAACTTCGCACGGAAAGGGTTTTAACGTCGTGCTCAAGGGTCACACCGCCGTGCCCAAGGGTCGTACCGTCATACTCAAAGGTTGCCCCGCAAATCCTCAAGGGTCGTTCCGTCATACTCAAGGGTCATACCGTCATACTCAAGGGTCATGCTTTCGTGCTATAGAAAAGACTAGAGTAGAATAGTTTATTTGCATAGACTTTTAGAAAAAGTATGTATATATATATATATATATATATATATATATATATATATATATATATATATATATATATATATATATATATATATATATAATCAGAATGGCTTTGCCATGACGTACTCTCAGGACCAAGCAGCAATGTCTATTGCCATCGACTGATTATAGTATTTAAAATTTCGAAACTTGGTTAACCTCAGCATCTCATTATCGCCCACCTGCTCTGCTAATGAGTTCCAGGTACACCTGACTAGGTGCAGAGTCTGTAAAGTTGTGTTTGATGTTAGGTTAGCGGGAGAGTGTGGTGTGTGTGTGTGTGTGTGTGTGTGTGTGTGTGTGTGTGTGTGTGTGTGTGTGTGTGTGTGTGTGGTGGGATAAAGAGGTTGTTGGGGGTAATAGACACACAGGATGTAGGGGTAATAGAATGGCTAAAGCGGTAATAGATGTGTTGAGGTAAAAGAGAAAAGGAGTGGGTAATGATTGAGTGTAGGTGTTGATTACACGTAGCTGTGTGTGTGTAGAGGAGATGATGTATGTGTAGAAGTATGTATGTGTGTGTGTGTGTGTGTGTGTGTAGGTGTGTGTGTGTGTATTTGGATGTGTTTAGTTGAGTGTGTGTGTGAGTGTGGGTGAGTGTACTGTGAATTCTCTTTTGTTTCAAATATGAATTTCTTTTTTATGATTTCAGGAGGTGTATGTGGGATATGTGTGTCTCTGTTATCCTTCCATGTTTTGGTCTTGACGAAAGTGTTCCCTTTATTGATGATGTGAGTTTCTCTTAGTTTACCTTTGGGGCCAAATGTTCGCCCCTTCTCCTCTTCCTTGACGAGTTCCAGCTATAAGGAAGGTATTCCAGCCAGTTTGAATGACGTCCAGCCGTCTAGAGAGCATTCCAGTCTCTATGAAGCTATTCCCACCGTCCAGGGGGGCATTCCAGCCTCTAAGAGAGCATTCCAGCGGTCCAAAGAGCATTCTGTGAAGTTAAGGGGCATTCCATTGTACCAAAAAGCATTGCAACCGCTTAGAGGGCATTTGAGCCTTCCATTAAGCATTCCAGCTTCTAAAAGGGGCATTCCATCCGTCCAAAAAGTATTATTGTCACTAAGAGTTCATTCCATCCGTCCAGACTTCATTCCAGCCGTCCAAAAAGTATTATTGTCACTAAGAGTTCATTCCATCCGTCCAGACTTCATTCCAGCCATCCAGAGAGCATTCCATATAATATGTAGCTGCATGACTACATGTTTTTGTATATCATTATCTGGAGGATTTACAACTGAAAGAAACTAATTACATGAGTGACGGTAACTTTAAGAAATTTGACTGTGACGAAGTGTTGGGCTTTCCAAAGGTGGCAAAACTAGACTTGCAACAAACCAGTTTAATGGAGGAAGGATACAAGCAATATACAGATCCCTCTGCAAAAGTCGATCTCTCGGAAACCAAGCGAAGACAAGGACGAGAGAAGGAAGACAAATATTGATACCTTGCATGAAGACATATGGACAACGTCAACGTTCAAAAGGCGGTTCAACATATGACCCTGACCTCTGACGCGAACCTTAGTGACCCTGTATCAACTAAAGGAGAGTCCCTTGTCTTCCCTTTGTGAGGAGAGGGGAGAGTTCCTTAACGTCCCTCTATCAGCAACAGAAGAGTCCCTTAATGTCCCTTTCTCAACAAGGGAAGAGTCCCTTATTGTCCCTCTATTAGCAAGGGGAGAGTCCCTTAATGTCCCTTTGTCAGGAAGAGCTTTAAAACTGCAGCTCACCCTCGCCCCCTATTGTCTCTCTCTCTCACCTCTCTCTCTCACCTCTCTCTCTCTCTCTCTCTCTCTCTCTCTCTCTCTCTCTCTCTCTCTCTCTCTCTCTCTCTCTCTCTCTCTCTCTCTCTCTCTCTCTCTCTCTCTCTCTCTCTCTCTCTCTCTCTCTCTCTACAACTCCTTTAGGAAAGAATTCCAGGGGAATTACAGACCTAATTAGCATTTCCCCCTCCGGGCTGAATTGGACTGGAGGACGAACCGCTCGAATTTCAATACCAGTGTGAACAAATGATGAATTACATAAGTGTGGTATGGACGCCACCTTCGAAGGGTTTTATGCCGGAGAAAACAAATGAAGGGGATACATCATCAGTTGAAGTGTATATAGACCATACCTGGACACACAGGGAACAGAAGCGTTGGCGTATAGACATGATCTGTGATCAGGTGGGTGGTTAGTTATCACACATTACAAGTTAAAGAAAGAAGGAGAAAATAAAGGAGGATTATTACCGAGATCTGTGAAGTGCCCCCGACCTCGGGCGAGGTGAGGAGAATACATTGTCATAACTAGGAGTGGCACAGACGTTATCACTGACCCTAGGTTATGGCTGGAGTCTGGCTGGCTGTGTGGATTTTTAGTCCTTCGCAGACGGATGGACCAGAAGTCACGGGTCAGGTGTTCTGAAGGGGGGAGATATCGAGGACCTCCCTCGCCTGAGATGAAGTCCGGAGATCCCCCCTCGTCCTGAATCTGCGACGCTGGTAATCCAGATTTACCCAGATGCGGAGGTCGTATGCTCATGAAAGAACCTGATGAGATCGAGTGATCGGGTTTGAAGGTGTTGCCAGCCTGGGCAAAAGTTGACTGCTGCCTTGCACGAGAGAAGGAGGTCGGGGGAGAGGGGGACGTGAGGAAGACGGTAACAATACTCAAGGAAAACGAGAGGGATGGAAATTCACTGGGAGTTTCTGCCTCTGATTGTTTTTAATGGATAAACTGATATCAAATATAGACTCGTGACGTGGATGAAGCTGACAGTTTTCATTGGTGACGTGGGTGAAGCTAAGAGCTCTCAGGGGTGACTTGGCGAAGCTGAGTTCTCATTAGTGACATCGGTGAAGCTGAGAGCTCTCAGGGTTGACGTAGGCGAAGCTGAGAGCTCTCAGTGGTGACATTGGGAAGCTGAGAGGTATTCCAGCTGAGAGTTAGCAAGGAAAGGTCTGGAGTCTAAGATTTCCAGTGGAAGGTAACCGTTCATGGAGGCCATGATGAAGAGGCTTTGGCTACTGGACGATCCTTCAGTGTTAAGTCTTTGGCTACTGGACGATCCTTCAGTGTTAAATCTTTATTTAGGTCATGACCACACGCTGGACACAGTCAGTCTTGATGCTTGGCATATAAACGTTTTTGAAAACGTCCAAGACTGCTTACGTGAAGACTTACGACGCTGATCCTGTGTACTGCCAGGCCTCTGCGAGATAAGTAAGAGCCGTGGATGGTGTGTTGACACTCACCGTCCCTCTCTAGTTACAGTTGGTGGAGTGTCTGGAAATACGAACCAAAAAGAACTGGAAAAGGTTGAGACATTAAGAATCGTCTGTTATCCAGACATTAAAGTCAGAGGCCATAAATCCCGGAGACTTATAATGGAATTAAACCTTGTAATGGAATGAAACGTTGTAATTACATTGCCTAGTTGTATACCGATAATTTACGTAGATGATACGTAATCTAGATAAATGTATCAATGTATTGGATACATATGATGATCAACTGGAGGATACAGACTTAATGTCGATTGGGAGTATCCCAAATATCCTCATATAGTGCGTAACGAATGTCCTCCATCAGCTGAGGGAGCTGCAGCTATCCCTTAGGAAAAGTTCTTCATCTAGATTAATGAATAACAGAAAACGAGTTATTCACAATAAAAAAAAAAAGTCATGTAGTGCCCACGTATCGTCTCCTACGTACCTCTGGCAGGCTCGCTTGTTATTAAGATGTGAAATAACGCGTCCACCTTAGCTTAGACCCTAGGGAACATTGTGAGATTAAATTTCAGAACAGTTGTGTCGTAGACGATTTATTAATAACTTATTGGATGAGTTGATGGAGGGTACAGCTACTGCGGTACAGCCTGTGGGGTACATCCAGTAAGGTACAGACACTGGGGTACAGTTAGTCGAAACTTGAGCATCACCATACGCCTTTGATCTCGACCTTAAAGGTCACGTCAAAATCCAGGCACTTCCTACCTTCAAAGGTCGTATCGTCATGTTTCAAGAGGTCGTACTGGCGTGCTTAAAGACCAGCCTCTATCGTGCTTCAAAGGTCGTACCGTCGTACTTATTAAGGGTCGTGCTTAAAGAGATTTAGAAACTGTAATTTTACCAGGTGTTCGCAATTTCCATATATATATATATATATATATATATATATATATATATATATATATATATATATATATATATATATATATATATATATATATATATATATATATATATATATATATATATATATATATATATGTGTGTGTGTGTGTGTGTGTGTGTGTGTGTGTGTGTGTCTGTGTCTGTGTGTGTGTCTGTGTCTGTGTATTCCCTCCAGGAAATGTATGATCATCATTGATAGTAGGATCAAGGAAGAAGCAAAGAAGGACTTATGGTTGGCACAACCTTATTGACCAGAGCGTTCCCGTTTCCTTTCAAGTCTATCATCATGAACTAGGATGTTAAGAGAATAATCTGTAACATTAATGTGTATACATTCATCAAATCACTGACGTAAGATCTTTGTTTTGTCTTGTAAGACATATGATTAATTCAATGTATTTTGGAGCTGAGTAACATCGTAATACACGTCTTTAATCTGGAAAGCTTAAGGTTTGTGTACAACGTCTCATTTTTAAAAGGCAAGACCACGCTGTGGTGTACCCAGCCGTGTTATACTGGCAAGATAATCGAGGCTGCATCTCGCGGCTCGCGGTTCGAACCCCTTATTTGATATACAAGTTGGCACAGTAGGAATAAATTCTTGGTATTGTCTGAGTCAGTTACCAGTATGCAGATGTGCTGGGCATCTCTTTGCATCAAGCAGACGTCGCTCTCTCGCTCGCTCGAGACCGGAACTCAAGATCCCACACGAGATTCCCTTGAAAGGGAGTTGAATGCGGCCACAGTGGGTGTTTGAAGGGGACTGAACCCCCTACTCCCTCAAAGGAAACTGTGTGTTTCTCCGCATGCTCGGTACCCACAGTGTCCTGAGAGCGGCGCTTAAATCTCAAACTTTTAGCGCACGTATTAGACCGGAGAGCAAAAGCTCATTTCATATGCAGCTGTAAAGTGTCTGGTAACTGGGGCTCCCACAAGATGACGAGGACGAGGCTGGAATAAAACAGGAAGGGGACCGACCCGACGCGTCGCCCTCCCTACAGCCCGGCATTAACTTGATTATCCCGACCACCGCCATCACCAGGGCCCGTAGTTAGGGGAACCCTGAGTGCCCCCCACCCCCACACACACACCATGGGGATACCACCAGGGCCCTAGTTAGGGAAGGACCCTGAGGCCTTACCCTTAGGGACGCCAGCAGGAAACTAGTGAGGAGAGACCCTAGTCTGAGGACATCACCAGGGCCCGAGTTATCAGACCACCTCACACAATATATTTGTCCTCAGACTTTTCATTTCCAACACATCCACCCTTCTCCGCACAGCCCCTGTCTGTAGCCCATGCCTCGCAACCATATAATATTGTCGGGACAACTGAACCTTCAGACATACCCATTTTTTGCCCTTCCAGATTACCATCTCTCTTTCCACACCCTTCCTCAGCTCTCCCAGAACCTTCCAGGACCCCTCATCCACCCTATGACTCATTTCCGTTTATGGTTACATTCGCTGCTATGTCCACTCCCAGGTGGCTAAAACGCTTCACTTCCTCCAATTATTCTCCATTCAGACTCATACCTCAACTAACCCGTACCTCAGCCCTGCTGAAGCTAATAACCTTGCTTTTATCACATTTACTCTCAACTTCCTTCTTTCATACACTCTACCACACTCTGTCACCAACTTCTAAAGTTTCTTACTCGAGTCTGCACATTATATATATATATATATATATATATATATATATATATATATATATATATATATATATATATATATATATATATATATATATATATATATATATATATATATATATATATATAATCGCCATTTCCTGCGTTAGCGAAGTGGCGTCAAGAACAGAGGACTGAGCCTTAGAAAGAAAATCCTCATTTGGCCCCCTTCTCTATCCCCTCTTTTGGAAAAGTAAAAACTGGAGGGGAGGATTCCCAGCCCCCCCATTCCCACCCCTTTCAGTTGCCTTCTACGACACGCAGGGAATACGTGGGAAGTATTCTTTCCCCGGTCCCCCATGCCTGTCAGTTAAGACGTAATCCAGTAATGCCCGTTTACCATCAACCCCATCTCATCTGTCTATATAAACCAGGTTTTCCCGTAATCACCAGTCCATTTGAAGCATACGTCTCCCCAACATGTTCACCATTTTCCTTCCCAGTGGGTATCCCTTGCCCCCTTCTCAGTTATACCCACGACTACCACATCACCCACTTTTGCCCATTCTATTACTCAATCCCTTGCATCAGTCCTTTTGACGCGCTTACTCAACTCCCCCTCAAAAACACACTCCTCTCTACCTCACGCCTCTCGACGCCAGGGCCATAAGCACTAGTAATCACCCACCTCTCGTAATCCACTTCCATTTCTTTTCCCACTTCCTTTCGCCCTTTACACACTTTCCCCACAGCTCCTCCTGCGGCAGCATATACTGGCTGAAGGGTTGGAGTTTATCACAAGAGTGAGTAAGGTGTTAGGGGAAAGGGGAAGGTTGGACGTGGCGACGGATCACCCTTAATGAAACGGATGAAAGGGATTCGACCAGAGGAACCCCCCCCCTCACTTGGGATGATTAGATTATAATGGTGATCCGTCTGAAGTGCTGGCGAGTTTGGACCACCCTTGGCGACCAATGCTGCTCCTGCAGCCAGTTGCTAGCACGCTTACCACCTGAGCACGATAGTACGACCCTTGAGCACGACGGTACGACCCATTGATCGCGGCTCTACGACACTTGAGCTCGGCATTACGAACTTCAACAACTTTGGGCACAGATCCTTTGCTATGATAGCAGTGGTCTTTGACCTGACCCATAGAGGCCAGGTCAAAGGCTGAAGTAAGTGAGCGTCGCAAACACAAGACAGCAGCATAGCTTGACCTCCATTGACAAAACCACAGCCAACCACCCTTCTCCCTGGCTCTCAACATTACCAGCGATATTGTCCTACCATCTTGTATCTACCCCCTCTGTGAATCATGAAACCATGTTTTGTGAAGCTTTGCTGCATATACCTTATACGTGATCTGTGTGAGGTTTTGCTGTATATAGCCTATATCTTATTCTGTGAGGCTACACACTATATATATCGTGTTCTATGAAGCTTTACTGTATATACATCGTATATATAGTATATATCCTATATCGTGTTTAATGAGGCTTTACTGTATATATATATCTTGCTTTATAAGGTTTTACTGTAAACCATAGTGTTTTCTAGGCGTTTACTATATATATATATATATATATATATATATATATATATATATATATATATACTTCCCAGCTTCACCATGCATTGTGTGTGTGTGTGTGTGTGTGTGTTCCCCACCAGGTAATTCATGTGTCAGAAAGGCCATACGTACTTACGGCCCACAACGCCACCACCACCGCCCCTTCCACAGTAAAGCCCACCACCTCATTCATTAAGCACCATTGTTCCATTATTGAACGACACTGGACGCGACCTGGGGAGGAAACACTTGATATTAAAGAAATAAAGCGAGAGGGTTGTGAGACGTGTTGTGCTCGACTTGCGAGCGTCCTCACGCAGGCCCTCAATGTTCCCTGTTGTGTGGTTTGTAGGAGGCGTAACAAGACCGTGTTCTCTTGCGTAACCGCAGGTTTTGTACGCTGGTGAAACGCGTCCCCCTCAGTAAAATGCTTGCTGGCCGTGGGTGTTCCTCAAACGGATTTTCTGGAGCCATGAATGCGAGGTGAGGATAGTGGTTAGGAATATGGCACCAAGGGGGAGGGAGGAAGATCACCAGCGGTGGGTTGGGTGTGTTTTTTTTGTCGAAGCAGAGGATGGAGATTCGTAGTGATGCTGTGGGCCAGTCGATAGGGCGGGAACAGAAGAATAGGGATTCTGATTGGCTGACATGCAGGGAGAGGATGTAGGGTGTAGAGTGAAGGTACGGTGGAGGAAGGAGGGGCTATCCTGAGGGATTATATGTGTGTGATGTCTCTACCATGTGGGAATATGGTGTGTGTGTGTGTGTGTGTGTGTGTGTGTGTGTGTGTGTGTGTGTGTGTGTACGTGTATGTGTGTGTGTATTCATGGAAAGTCATGTTGGGCTATAACTCTCTCTTTCTATATATATATATATATATATATATATATATATATATATATATATATATATATATATATATATATATATATATATATATATATAGACCTCTTCTTCACTTGACCATTCTTCGCTTTTGATTCTAGTGTCAGTAATGACCTGTTAGTTTGACCTTGGAGCAACGCGTCGTCACAATACAGGAGGGGAGGGAGGATGATGACGGAAAGTGACACACGACGTTTTAAACGTTTTGGACGAGAAATTACGGATATGAAAGGAAGGAGAGCGTGACGAAATGAAGTAATAAAGGAGAGTAGTGAGTAATTACGTGAGCTGGCAAGTAATTACGTGAGCTGGCGAGTAATTACGTGAGCTGGCGAGTAATTACGTGAGCTGGCGAGTAATTACGTGAGCTGGCGAGTAATTACGTGAGCTGGCGAGTAATTACGTGAGCTGGCGAGTAATTACGTGAGCTGGCGAGTAATTAGTGTGGAGAGGAAGGGTTATATATGAGGGACCGAGACACTGTGAGACGGAGGAGGACACAGTGAAGCGAGCTGGTCGACAGCTCACATATAACTCCGGCTCAAATATAGTACAAATGAACGCGCGCTCTCGCACAACACATGATGTTGGATAGCATTGTGTGTGTGTGTGTGTGTGTGTGTGTGTGTGTGTGTGTGTGACTCCAACTGCAACGGGTGACTGAGCGAACTGTTCCTAGAAGCGTGGTGTCGTGTGTGTGTGTGTGTGTGTGTGTGTGTGTGTGTGTGTGTGTGTGTGGCGAATATTCAGGAAGAAAACAAGTGATGCAAAAAAAATTGTGCTTCTCCTTGACACTGGGGCGAGGGTAAGGTAGAGAACAGGAGTTAGAAACCAGCGGATATCTAAGTCAGCGATTAATCTGGCCAGCGATTAACCTGGCGAGCGATTAAGATGGAATCTTATGGTACCAGAACTGGGGAACAAAAACATAATATTTTGTTATAAAAGAATATTTTGCTGAGACAGTTAATTGTATACTACCTGTCCACCGGCCTGACGGGTGTGGAGTGATAGGTTCACCTTCGGTGGGTAAATGTGCCATGGGAATGACTATATCCCCGGGGGAGGATGAGGTGAGGAGGGTTATGACCCAAGGGAGGGGAAGCAGGGGATATCTAAGCCCGAGGGGGCGGGTCGGTACCTAAAGGAGGCGATACCAAAGGAGGGGAAAAAGAGTGGGCCCCGAACCCAAGGGGGTTACATGTGGAATGTGGTGCACGACCTCCGTAGAGCTTCGGTAATATGCATTGAGATAGATGGATAAGTAGATACCTAGTCGATAGACACTGACGTAATAAAGACACTACGTCCATCATGGTAAGATGTGGAGTGGATGTGGGGAAATGTTAGGAAATGTGGAGAGAGAGAAGTGTGGTGGGAGAGGAGAGGGCTGAGGAGAGCAGAGCAGAGATAATTCAAAGAGAAAGGCGTTGCGCCGAGGAAGGAATAGGAGGATGACTGGAAAAGAAATGGTAAAATAAATGAGAGAGAGAGAGAGAGAGAGAGAGAGAGAGAGAGAGAGAGAGAGAGAGAGAGAGAGAGAGAGAGAGAGAGAGAGAGAGAGAGAGAGAGAGATTCAGCTGAGAAAGAATGAAAGAGACAGAGGGGAAACTGCAGGATGAACCAGAGAGCTTCTTCAGCAACAAATGGAAAAGATGCTGGATGAAAATTCTCAGATGAAGATGAGATTGAGACGTTGTCAAGATAAGTCAGGATGAGAGAGAGAGAGAGGGGGGGTGAGTTGGGTCCCTCATACTGCGCCACGTTCCTCATACTGAGCCAGGTTGCTCATACTGATCCCCGTCCCTCACACTGGTCCACGTCCCTCATAATGAAAGTGACAGAGGAGTTAATTCATCGCGTGTCATGACTTAGGGTGCGGTATCTCCCGACTCATAGTGGCAGAGAGTGTGTGTGTGGGCGAGACCACACGTGTCAGTGAGTGTTAAGAATGAAACATGAGGAAGATCATGAGATAAATGAGAGGGAGGAGAGGGAGGAGGGGTTAGATGCTGAAGAACTCGTCTGGTCATGCGAGTGAAACGAGAAGAAAGTCATTAGATCATTCCGGCAAGATTGTCTGTAACGTACGTATGCCTGGTGTGGAAGTGAAGATGCCTAGCAGTGTGTGGTGAGATGGTGATTTGGGTGGATCCGTCTGTGATTGTTAAGTCAGGCAATGCGAAGAGGATTATCGTGGTGGGTCAAGTCAGCTTCGTCCTGGTCTACACCAGGAGAAGGACCGATGATATGAAGGAATGTATATATATATTTATATTACGGCGAAGCAGACGTAGAGGAGAGAGGTTGAATGGTGACAGAACAATGCACAAACCGAGCTACAGTGTTAAGTGACGAGGGAGCGAATTTAAACGCCTGTTGTTCGTGTACTGTGTAGTGAGCGGGGCGTTTGTTCAACATGCTTGATTGAGTCCAGTTTATGACGTGTGCCGGGGACCGATGTTAGCGTACACATGGACTAATGGTATGTCGAGGTAACTGGAGCCAGTACTGTAGATACAAGGTATTAGGAATTTCGTATAAAGCTTATCCCCAAGATGATTTCCTCGTGTGTGTGTGTGTGTGTGTGTGTGTGTGTGTGTGTGTGTGTGTGTGTGTGTGTATAGATGTATTTACATAAGAAAAAAACACTAGCTTTTTCCGGTCGTCCTACGTGTCACTAACGCTGTGTCAGCGAAGAACCAACAGTCATGCGTGATAAGAGTCCTGGAGAATTTACCCTTCGTGTTCCACTGTTGCTCTGAGAACTAGAGAAAATGTAATTCTAGAAGCACCTACGCCCTCCCCTGCAGCCCGAGGCGAAACAGTGAACACAAATCCCTGTCTCATACCCTATTGATCATCGTACTGATGCCTTCTGGAGTAATTTGACTCGGAGGATGATATGCTCGCACCCCAGACATGGCCTGGAGGATCAGTGTACCACCACCCTGGCGTGACTTTCCATTACTAGAGAGTAAAGTCTGCCCTTGGAGAAACATCTGTTGACGTGCGAAATCGTGAATGGAATTATGGGTTTCATCACAGTCTACCCTTAGTGTAAAGAAACATCAGAGAAAATGAGGTTTCAAAGATCCATATAGTTAAGATGTCAAAGCGTTCAGTAGTTAAGGTGTCACACAGTCGGATGCTTAAGGTTTCAAATGACCAAATAATGTAAAGTTTAAGTGAGAGTGTCATAGACTACTAGCAGATCCAGACCCTCCGGTCTCTCGTCTCCCGTCTATTGTGGAAGGCTACCACATTCTTCCTCGCCGCCACTACTAAGCCTTCCTCCGCCACCATTCTCACGCTCCCTCCCTCTACCTCAACCTTGCCATCAAGCGGGGGGGAAAAAAAGAGGTTTAACCCAATCCCCTCACCTGTGACTGTCGGCAGACTAAGACTACAAGACAGTGGCGCGGGTGTTGAGCCGGCTTACTAAGACCCGGCTCGGTGGGTGAGAGTGTGCACCCAGCCAGCCGTGTCCACGGATCAACGGTCAGTAAAAACAGCAGTTAAGCTTCACCAGGCGACAAACACACCTCCATTAGCCTCGGGCCCTGGCATGATGAGTGGCTGGCTGGCTTGCTGGCTAACTGGCTAGTTGACTGGCAGGATAGCTGCCCAGTTGAGTGGCTGGTCAGCTGGCTGGTTGACTAGGTGGCTAGCTGGCTGGTTGACTGGATGGTTGCCTGGCTAGCTTGTTGACTGGCTAGCTGACTGGCTGGAGGGCTGACTCGCGGTTGGTTGACTTGGTGGCTCGCTGAATGGCTAGCTGTCTATTTGGTTGGCTGGTTGACTAGGTAGGTGGCTGGTTGACTGGCTGGCTAGCTGGCTGATTGATTAACTGGTTGAGTAGGTGGCTACCTAGCTGGCTGGTTGACTGGTTGGCTAGCAGACTAGATGGCTGAGTAGGCTGGCTGGCTGGCTAGCTACGTGGCTGGTTGACAACCTGGCTGCCTGACTGTCATAATGAGTGGCTGGTGGCAGGTTGGCTCCCCCCAATACTTGATCCTCCCTGTAGGCATTGTTGATCCCCTTCTGGCGTTGTTGGTGCTGGTGTTGGGGATTCGGTTGACGACATCACTGATATTGTTGGTGCCATTGGTGGTGGTGGTGGTGGCGGTGGTGATGCGCTCCCCCCCCCCCTCCCCTCCCCCCGGGTACATCCTTTATGACGTCGTTACACTTTAATGCTGTTGAAACTCTCTCTCTCTCTCTCTCTCTCTCTCTCTCTCTCTCTCTCTCTCTCTCTCTCTCTCTCTCTCTCTCTCTCTCTCTCTCTCTCTCTCTCTCTCTCTCTCCGCAACACTGACCTGCCCTCTTTTTTTGCTGCCCGGCTCGCGATAATTGAATCATCAAAACCTCTAATTATAAACTTAAAGTGTGAGGTCGACATCTCTTGGTTCTTTGTGATAACAACAGATGACTTGTAGAGTCGTCCGTCTAGGATTTCTTCGTCACTTTTGAATATACTCGTCTTCGTCTATACCTTTAGAAATTTTGAACCACTATTCACTGGTGTCGTGTGTTCTAACTCTGCTGTATAGATCTGGAGGTTTCTCATCAGTATTGCCCCTTCTGGGTATAGATATTCGATAGAATATTGTTCAGTGTGGACTTCCAAAGTCCACATGCAACTAGGAAGAAAGTAGACATATTGAACTTTATCTGTGAGTTCGTACATGGGGCACAGTTTCCCATGCTTAATGAAAGGAGGATCAGAATTGATAGAAAACGGACAATCCGTCGGTTGAAGTCCTCGCTAAAATTTTTGTGGTTTTAAGTTGGCAGTTCACACACACACACACACACACACACACACACACACACACACACACACACCAGCCTGAGCCAGATACCCTTCACTGACCAGCCTCGGGGGAGGTTGAATACTTGGGTTGACTGTGGGCAGACTACCGCGCTTGGACTCGAACCCTGGTGGTCATCGAAACCAACCCACCACCATACACCTACAGAAGCCGGGACGGACGTGCATGGTTGACGTCAGAGCCAGTATCAACATACAAATTATTTTCCCATAAATTCTTCAGGGAAGAAAAAAAAATTAATGTCTGGGGTTGACAACCCTTAAGCCCTGTTGACAAGCGGGCGGCTAGCGATGCGATATGATATGAATAATCTCTCTCTCTCTCTCTCTCTCTCTCTCTCTCTCTCTCTCTCTCTCTCTCTCTCTCTCTCTCTCTCTCTCTCTCTCTCTCTCTCTCTCTCTCTCTCTCTCTCTCTCTCTCTCTCACGCACGCATTTCATGGCCCGGGTCACCTCCATTTCCCCGGCCAATGAGGCAATCGTAAACATATTAGTCTCAACGTCGACTCAACGCCGCCTTTGGCACGCTGCGGCCTCTCCCTCCCTCCTCCTCTGGCCTCTGACCCCCCCAGTCACGGGTTTGTGTGTGTGTGTGTGTGTGGAGGGGGGAAATACCATGCCATCCTTACCTGTCATGAGGGCTCACTTCATCTCCATCTCGGGTTCGCCGGTCGACCTTAACGAGGTGTGCGACGGATGCAGCGATCACAGTTGTATCAACGCGTCAGCGGTGTCGCGCCGTCACTCGTCAGAAACATTGGCTCAAGTCGGCCCTTCCAAAAGACCATTCACGAAGGTCTTTGAAACCATCCGACTCGTTCATTCATTAAAGTGATAGTTCGTCATGCGGTTCGTTCATTGATGAATAATAGTGCGTCATGTGATTCGGTCATTCATTATAGTTTTAAAGTAGTTGTTTACACCACTTAACTTGCCTCGGGTTTCCTGCAGGCGTGGAGGAAGATGACAGGTGTACACGTGAAGATGACAGATGTTCAGGTGAAGATGACAGATGTACACGGAGGGGTGGAGGAACATGACAGGGTTCGCTGAGAATCCATTTGTTAATGGCGATGGGTCGCAGTAGATAAGGCCCTCATGTATGAGGGATGCCTAAGACAAATCCCTTATGTTTGAGGGACACTTGGACAAATCTCTCATGTTTGAATGACACTCAGGGCGAGACCCTCATGTATGAGGGACACTTGGGACAAATCTCTCATGTATGAGGGACACTTAGGGCGAGACCTTCATGTATGAGAGACACTTAGGGCGAGACCGTAATGTTTGAGGGACACTTAGGGCGAGACCGTCATGTATGAGGAGCACTCAGGGCGAGACCCTCATGTATGAGGGACACTTAGGGCGAGACCCTCATGTATGAGAGACACTTTGGGAGAGACCGTCATGTATGAGGGAGGGCGAGACCCTCATGTATGAGGGACACTTGGGACGAAACCCTCATGAATGAGGGACATTTTGGTCAAGAGAGAGAGAGAGAGCCACACACACGCCCGACGCCCCTGGTCTCCGCCAGCCAAACCATCTCCCACGAAGCCGTGGCTTCGATACCCATGTATCAGAACTCTTTATCCCTCCTTTTTCCAGGGCGGGCGGGGAGAGGAGAGGAGGGGTAATCTCCCTAATCCCCCTGGAATCCTCTACAGCAGCCCCTCTACCCATGCTACGGGCAGTAACAGCTCACTACACCATCGCCGTGGGCAGTAAACAACCGCGGTGTCAGGAGGCACCCGCTTGTGAATTTCAAACTTCCAGTTTATGGCAAATGTTAAATCCTCTCCCACCATCCCGCCAGCCACACTCGACTCTCTTTCTAACATCCCTTAACTGCCCTATGGCGGCCTGCCACCCACCCACCCACTCACCCACCCACCCACCCACACCTACACACACACACACACACACACACACACACACACACACACACACACATACCTTTATTTAGTAACCATGTGACCCTTGACGTGAAAGACAAAGGGCAGCTGGAGTATGATTAAGATCACACTCAGCTCCACACAAGGAGCTATGAATGATGTACAAATAGCACAACTCAATTAAGGTCTTGTATGTCAGATATGTCATTCCATGTGTGACGGGGGTGGGGACGGGAATGAATAAAGGCAGCAAGTATGAATTATGTACTTGTGTATATATGTATATGTCTGTGTATGTATATGTATGTATACGTTGAAATGTATAGGTATGTATATGTGCGTGTGTGGACGTGTATGTATATGCATGTGTTTGTGGGTGGATTGGGCCATTCTTTCGTCTGTTTCCTTGCGGTACCTCGCTAACGCGGGAGACAGTGAAAAAGTATAATTGATAGAACTATCAGTAATTTTAGGGAGAATAAAAAGATGTTTGGAAGGAGGTAAATAGGGTGCGTAAGACAAGGGAGAAATGGGAACTTCAGTAAAGGGCGTAATGGGGAGTGATAACAAGTAGTGGTGATGTGAGAAGGAGATGGAATGAGTATTTTTGAGGTTTGTTGAAGGTGTCTGATGACAGAGTGGGCAGATATAGGGTGTTTGGGTCGAGGTGGTGTGCAAAAGTGAGAGGGTTAGGGAAAATGATTTGGTAAACAAGAGAGAGGTAGTAAAAGCTTTGCGGAAGATGAAAGCCGGCAAGGCAGCAGGTTTGGATGGTATTGCATGGAATTTATTAAAAAAGGGGGTGACTGTATTGTTGACTGGTTGGTAAGGTTATTTAATGTATGTATGACTCATGGTGAGGTGCCTGAGGATTGGCGGAATGCTTGCATAGTGCCATTGTACAAAGGGCAAAGGGGATAAAAGAGTGAGTGCTCAAATTTACAGAGGTATAAGTTTGTTGATATTCTGGTAATTTATATGGGAGGGTATGATTGAGAGGTGAAGCAATGTACAGAGCATCAGATTGGGGAAGAGCAGTGTGGTTTCAGAAGTGGTAGAGGATGTGTGGGATCAGGTGTTTGCTTTGAAGAATGTATGTAGAAATACTTAGAAAAGCAAATGGATTTGTAATGTAGCATTTTATGGATCTGGAGAAGGCATATGATAGAGTTGATAGAGATGCTCTGTGGAAGGTATTAAGAATAATATGGTGTGGGAGGCAAGTTGTTAGAAGCAGTGAAAAGTTTTTATCGAGGATGTAAGGATGCATGTGTACGTGTAGGAAGAGAGGAAAGTGATTGGTTCTCAGTGAATGTAGGTTTGCGGCAGGGGTGTGTGATGTCTCCATGTTGTTTAATTTGTTTATGGATGGGTTGTTAGGAGGTAAATGCAAGAGTTTTTGGAAAGAGGGGCATTATGAAGTCTGTTGGGGAGATGAGCTGGAAGTGAGTCAGTCTGTTGTTCGCTGATGATACAGCGCTGGTGGCGGATTCATGTGAGAAAACTGCAGAAGCTGGTGACGGAGTTTGTAAAGTGTGTGGAAGAAAGAAAGCTAAGAGTGAATTCAATAAGAGCAAGTTATAGGTACAGTAGGGTTGAGGGTCAAGTCAATTGGGAGGTGATTTGAATGGTGAGAGGCTGGAGGAAGTGAAGTGTTTTTAGATATCTGGAGTGGATCTGTCAGCGGAATGGAACCATGGAAGCGGAAGTGGATCATAGGGTGGGGGAGGGGGCGAAAATTTTGGGAGCCTTGAAAAATGTGTGGAAGTCGAGAACATATCCCGGAAAGCAAAAATGGGTATATGTTTGAAGGAATAGTGGTTCCAACAATGTTGTATGGTTTGCGAGGCGTGGGCTATGGATTGAGTTGGCGCAGGAGGATGGATGTGCTGGAAATGAGATGTTTGAGGACAATGTGTGGTGTGAGGTGGTTTGATCGAGTAAAGTAACGTAAGGGTAAGAGGGATGTGTGGAATAAAAAGACGATGTTTGAGAGAGCAGAAGAGGGTGTTTTGAAGTGGTTTGGGCACACTGGAGAGAATGAGTGAGGAAAAGATTGACCAAGAGGATATATGTGTCGGAGGTGGAGGGAACGAGGAAGAAAGAGGGACCAAATTGGAGGTGGAAAGTGGTAGTGAAAAGGATTTTGTGTGATCGGGCTGAACATGCAGAGGGTGAAAGGAGGGCAAGGAATAGAGTGAATTGGTACGGATGTGGTATACAGGGGTTGACGTGCTGTCAGTGGATTGAATCAAGGCATGTGAAAGCGTCTGGGGTAAACCATGAAATGCTGGTTGGTTGTATATTGCGTGTGTGGACGTGTGTATGTACATGTGTATGGGGGGGGTTGGGCCATTTCTTTCGTCTGTTTCCTTGCGCTACCATCGCAAACGCGGAGACAGCGACAAAGTATAAAAAAAAAAAAAAAAAAAAAAATATATATATATATATATATATATATAAAATATATTTTATATATAATATATATATATATAATATATATATATTACAAAATAGCAACTTTAGCTAGGGTCACCCACTCAAATGGTGTTTGTGTTGTCCACAGTCAATTACTTATCAACACACCCTTTTCTATGAAACACTCGAGGAGGAACACTTTATATACTGTGTTTTCGTGACGGGTAACTTTGTGGAGCCCCTTTTTACGTTTGAGTCAAGGGATCGTACTTTGATCTCATGTCTGGTATCTTTCTTTACCAAAAAAAGTCTAAGAGTACACTGCTGTCTTAACACAAAACATTTGATACTATCTTATCCAAACTTAGTTCCATTAGTGGGCTTTATAACGTACTGTTTCATCCACATAGTGTGATATACGAGCATTATCGTCACTTATCCACCCCAGAACCTCCATATAACCCAACATTATAGTAACTTATCATAATTATAGTTTTTTAGCTAAATCAAATTAAAAAAAGTGTTTAAAAACAATATGCCTGTAAAAAAATATAAAAAAATGAAATTGCTGAAATTAAACATTATATGCTTTTAGAAAAATATATCTGCTTAGAAACAATATATGCCCTTAGTAAACAATATATGCTGCTTAGTAAACAATATAGCTGCGTAGAAACAATATATCTGCTGTAGTAAACAAAAATAGTTTTCTTAGTTAAAAATATATCTCTGTATAAACAATACATACCTGTAGTAACATATATGCTTGATAAATATAATGCGCGTAGTAAACAATACATACTGCTGAGAAACATATATCTGTTGTAGTAAAGAATATCTCTGTATAAACAATACATAACTTAGAAAAAAAGCTGTATCCTGTTTGTAGAAACAAGGGAGGGGGGAAGGTCCGGGCTCCGGGGTGTCGGTGCCCACTAACGTTTGCCTGCGGCTTTGGTTTTATCGAGGCGGCCAACGACCCCCCGCTCTTTACGCTCTTTTGCAAATTTACCTCTTTACGGGGGAAAACAACACCTCCTCCTCCTCCTCCTGCACAACCAACCTTCCCACACTCTACTGTTTTTTTTTTTTTTTTTAATTTTAAACTTTTCCTTTTTTTTTTTTCTTTTCTTTCGAGATTTCCCTTATTGATGTTGACCGGATTGTGACCCCAGATCTAACCTGTTGTGTCGGGTTTTTGCAGGTCAAGGCTTCTGGCCCCTGTTTACCGACCGTGCCCATCTTGACCTGTTACCTGAGGCTTACAGGGGAGAGGTTTCTGACCCCTGTTGACCTAAGCCGTGGCCCCCCTTTCCCCCTGACCCCATACCTACGCTTACAGGTCAAGCTTGCTAAACTCTGGAATAATTTTATGATTGTTTCTAATGCCCAAACCCCCATTAAAAAGAATCAATTTCATATAATTTAAGGGGAAGGTACTGAAACATTCAATGATGTTCCCAAGTGTTTTGTGGTTTGTGGGGTGTTGTGTGTTTTGGGGTGCCCGGCTTGCTCTATTGCCCCCATGATACCTAATGTTGGCCTGAAAAGCCCCTTGACCGACAATTTAAAGTCGTGAGTACGACGGCTAAGATCATTAAGGAGGATGACTTAAAACCCACTCTAGGGAGGAAAACAGACCCTTCGATTTCTCATCTTTCTTTAAGCTTCCCCTTTGTTTTCTTAGGCCCCAAATTGTGTTTGTAGGGGTTTTCCTTTTTTTTTTCTTGGGGGGGTTGGGGTTTTTCAAGTGTTTTATATTGCCTGTGGTGTCTCGCCCCCTTGCAGTCGGATTTTTACGTATTTTTTCTCTGTTTGGGGGGAACCCCAATGCATAAATTCGCTGTTTTCTTTGCTTTATTGCGGCATATACAGCGGAGGGTGTGCTCGTGTGTGGGGTTTTGTGGTTGTGGTGTGTGTGTGTGTTTTGTGTGGGGTTTGAGTCTGCGTGATGCCGCCTGCACAACCCTGATCACGCAGTCAACCGTAAAAATTTTTAAGCGGGGTTATATGGGGCCCCGACGCAAAATTTAAGGTCTATTGATGGAATTTTTATGTTTAGCAACATTCTTTGGCCTAAACATGTTAGCTCCCGTCCTCTCTCTCTCTCCCTCCTTCTCCCCTCTCTCTCTCTCCCCTTCTTCTCTCCTCTCCCCTCCCCGCAACACTGACCTGCCCCTTTTTTTGTCCCCGCTCGCGATAATTAATCATAAAAACCTCAATATAAACTTAAAGGTGAGGTCGACATCTCTTGGTTCTTTGGATAACAACAGATACTTGTAGACGCCGTCTAGGATTTCTTCCATTTTTGAATATACTCGTTTTCGTCTAACCTTAGAAATTTTGAACCACTTTTCACTGGTGTCGTGTTTTCTAACTCTGCTGTAAGATCGGGAGTTTCCTCAAAATTGCCCTTCGGGTATAGATATTCGATAGAATATTGTTCAGTGGGATTTCCCAAAAGTCCACATGAAATTTGGGAAAGAAAGAAAAATTTTGAACTTTATCGTGATTTCGTCTGGGAACATTTCCCCCATGCTAATAAAAGGAGGATCAAATTGATAGAAAACGGACAATCCGTGGGTTGAATCCTCGCTAAAATTTTTGGGGTTTTTAATTTGGGCAGTTCACACAAAACACACCACCACACACACAAAAAAAACACACAACCACCGACCAGATACCCTTCACTGACCACCTCGGGGAGAAATTTTGGGGTTGCTGTGGCAGACCCCGTCTTGGACTCGAACCCTGGGTCAACAAAACAACCCACCACCATACACTACAGAAGCCGGACGGACGTGCATGGTGACGTAAAACCAGTATCAACATAAAAATTTATTTTCCCATAAATTCTTCAGGGAAAAAAAAAATTAATGTCTGGGGTTGACAACCCTTAAGCCCTGTTGACAAGCGGGCGGCTAGCGATGCGATATGATATGAATAATCCTCTCCTCTCTCTCACCTCACTCTCTCTCTCTTCACTCTCCCCCTCTCTCCCCTCTCTCCCCTCCTCCCCTCACTCTCTCTCTCCTCTCTCTCACTCTCTCTCTCCCTCTCTCTCTCTCTCTCTCCCCTCTCCCATTCACCCCCACGCACGCATTTCATGCCCGGGTCACCTCCTTTTCCCCCGGGCCAATAGGCAATCGTAAACATATTAGTCTCAACGCCCGACTAAACGCCGCCTTTGGCACCAGCGGCCTCTCCCTCCCTCCTCCTCTGGCCTCTGACCCCCCCATTCACGGTGTGTGTTGTGTGTGTGTGTGAGGGGGGAAATACCATGCCATCCTTACCTGTCATGAGGGCTCACTTCATCTCCATCTCGGGTTCGCCGTCGCCTAACGAGGTGTGCGCCCGGAAATGCAGCGATCACAGTTGTATCAACGCGTCAGCGGGTCGCGCCGTCACTCGTAAAGAAACATTGGCTCAAGGGGCCCTTCCAAAAGACCTTTTCACGAAGGCCCTTTGAAACCATCCGACTCGTTCATTCATTAAAGTGATAGTTCGCCCGGGCGGTTCGTTCATTGATGAAAATAGTGCGTCATTGATTCAGCATTCATTATAGTTTTTAAAGTATTTTGTTTACACCACTTAACTTGCCTCGGGTTTTTCCTGCAGGCGTGAGGAAGATGACAGGTGTACAGGGTGAAGATGACAGATGTTCAGGTGAAGATGACAGATGTACACGGAGGGGTGGAGGAACAGACAGGGTTCGCTGAGAATCCATTTGTTAATGGCGATGGGCCCGCATAGATAAGGCCCTAAAGTATGAGGGATGCCTAAGACAAATCCCTTATGTTTGAGGGACACTTGGACAAATCTCTCATTTTATTGAATGACACTAGGGCGAGACCCTCATGTATGAGGGACACTTGGGACAAATCTCTCATGTATGAGGGACACTTAGGGCGAGACCTTCATGTATGAGACACTTAGGGCGAGACCGTAATGTTTGAGGGACACTTAGGGCGAGACCGTCATGTATAGGAGCACTCCAGGGCGAGACCCTCATGTATGAGGGACACTTAGGGCGAGACCCTCATGTATGAGAGACACTTGGGCGAGACCGTCATGTATGAGGGAGGGCGAGACCCTCATGTATGAGGGACACTTGGACGAAACCCTCATGAATGAGGGACATTTTGGTCGAGAGAGAGAGAGAGAGCCACAACACACGCCCGACGTCCCTGCTCCGCAGCAAACCATCTCCCACGAAGCCGTGGCTTCGATACCCATGTATCAGAACTCTTTATCCCTCCTTTTTCCAGGGCGGGCGGGGAGAGGAGAGGGGGGTAATCTCCCTAATCCCCCTGGTAATCCTCTACAGCAGCCCCTCTACCCATGCTACGGGCAGTAACAGCTCACTACACCCATCGCCGTGGCAGTAAACAACCGCGGTGTCAGGAGGCACCCGCTTGTGAATTTCAAACTTCCAGTTTATGGCAAATGTTAAATCCTCTCCCACCATCCTGCCAGCCACACTCGACTCTCTTTCTAACATCCCTTAACTGCCCTATGGCGCCTGCCACCCACCCACCCACTCACCCACCCACCCACCCACACCTTCACACACACACACACACACACACACACACACACACACACATACCTTTATTTAGTAACCATGTGACCCTTGAACGTGAAAGACAAAGGCAGCTGGAGTATGATTAAGATCACACTCAGCTCCACACAAGGAGCTATGAATGATGTACAAATAGCACAACTCAATTAAGGTCTTGTATGTCAGATATGTCATTCCATGTGTGACGGGGGTGGGGACGGGAATGAATAAAGGCAGCAAGTATGAATTATGTACTTGTGTATATATGTATATGTCTGTGTATGTATATGTATGTATACGTTGAAATGTATAGGTATGTATATGTGCGTGTGTGGACGTGTATGTATATGCATGTGTTTGTGGGTGGATTGGGCCATTCTTTCGTCTGTTTCCTTGCGGTACCTCGCTAACGCGGGAGACAGTGAAAAAGTATAATAGATAGACTATCAGTAAATTTTAGGGAGAATAAAAAGATGTTCTGGAAGGAGGTAAATAGGGTGCGTAAGACAAGGGAGCAAATGGGAACTTCAGTAAAGGGCGTAAATGGGGAGGTGATAACAAGTAGTGGTGATGTGAGAAGGAGATGGAATGAGTATTTTGAAGGTTTGTTGAAGGTGTCTGATGACAGAGTGGCAGATATAGGGTGTTTGGGTCGAGGTGGTGTGCAAAGTGAGAGGGTTAGGGAAAATGATTTGGTAAACAGAGAAGAGGTAGTAAAAGCTTTGCGGAAGATGAAAGCCGGCAAGGCAGCAGGTTTGGATGGTATTGCAGTGGAATTTATTAAAAAAGGGGGTGACTGTATTGTTGACTGGTTGGTAAGGTTATTTAATGTATGTATGACTCATGGTGAGGTGCCTGAGGATTGGCGGAATGCTTGCATAGTGCCATTGTACAAAGGCAAAGGGGATAAGAGTGAGTGCTCAAATTACAGAGGTATAAGTTTGTTGAGTATTCCTGGTAAATTATATGGGAGGGTATTGATTGAGAGGGTGAAGGCATGTACAGAGCATCAGATTGGGGAAGAGCAGTGTGGTTTCAGAAGTGGTAGAGGATGTGTGGATCAGGTGTTTGCTTTGAAGAATGTATGTGAGAAATACTTAGAAAAGCAAATGGATTTGTATGTAGCATTTATGGATCTGGAGAAGGCATATGATAGAGTTGATAGAGATGCTCTGTGGAAGGTATTAAGAATATATGGTGTGGGAGGCAAGTTGTTAGAAGCAGTGAAAAGTTTTTATCGAGGATGTAAGGCATGTGTACGTGTAGGAAGAGAGGAAAGTGATTGGTTCTCAGTGAATGTAGGTTTGCGGCAGGGGTGTGTGATGTCTCCATGGTTGTTTAATTTGTTTATGGATGGGGTTGTTAGGGAGGTAAATGCAAGAGTTTTGGAAAGAGGGGCAAGTATGAAGTCTGTTGGGGATGAGAGAGCTTGGGAAGTGAGTCAGTTGTTGTTCGCTGATGATACAGCGCTGGTGGCGGATTCATGTGAGAAACTGCAGAAGCTGGTGACGGAGTTTGGTAAAGTGTGTGGAAGAAGAAAGTTAAGAGTGAAATGTCAATAAGAGCAAGGTTATTAGGTACAGTAGGGTTGAGGGTCAAGTCAATTGGGAGGTGAGTTTGAATGGTGAGAGGCTGGAGGAAGTGAAGTGTTTTAGATATCTGGGAGTGGATCTGTCAGCGGATGGAACCATGGAAGCGGAAGTGGATCATAGGGTGGGGGAGGGGGCGAAAATTTTGGGAGCCTTGAAAAATGTGTGGAAGTCGAGAACATTATCCCGGAAAGCAAAAATGGGTATGTTTGAAGGAATAGTGGTTCCAACAATGTTGTATGGTTGCGAGGCGTGGGCTATGGATAGAGTTGTGCGCAGGAGGATGGATGTGCTGGAAATGAGATGTTTGAGGACAATGTGTGGTGTGAGGTGGTTTGATCGAGTAAGTAACGTAAGGGTAAGAGGGATGTGTGGAAATAAAAAGAGCGTGGTTGAGAGAGCAGAAGAGGGTGTTTTGAAGTGGTTTGGGCACATGGAGAGAATGAGTGAGGAAAGATTGACCAAGAGGATATATGTGTCGGAGGTGGAGGGAACGAGGAGAAGAGGGAGACCAAATTGGAGGTGGAAAGATGGAGTGAAAAGGATTTTGTGTGATCGGGGCCTGAACATGCAGGAGGGTGAAAGGAGGGCAAGGAATAGAGTGAATTGGAGCGATGTGGTATACAGGGGTTGACGTGCTGTCAGTGGATTGAATCAAGGCATGTGAAGCGTCTGGGGTAAACCATGGAAAGCTGTGTAGGTATGTATATTGCGTGTGTGGACGTGTGTATGTACATGTGTATGGGGGGGGTTGGGCCATTTCTTTCGTCTGTTTCCTTGCGCTACCTCGCAAACGCGGGAGACAGCGACAAAGTATAAAAAAAAAAAAAAAAAAAAAATATATATATATATATATATATATATATATATATATATATATATATATATATATATATATATATATATTACAAAATAGCAACTTTAGCTAGGGTCACCCACTCAAATGGGTGTTTGTGTTGTCACACAGTCAATTACTTATCAACACAGCTCTTCTATGAAACACTCGAGGAGGAACACATTATATACTGTGTTTCTCGTGACGGTGTAACATTGTGGAGACCATGTTACGCTTGAGTCTAATGGATCGTAAGCATTAGTGATAACTCAGTGTCTGGTATCTTGTCTTTACCAACACGAGTCTTAAGAGATACACAGTGACTGTCTTAATCACAAGATACAGTTTAGATGACTATCTTATCCAGACTTAGTTCCATGTGAGTGGGCATTATAACGTACTGCTTCATCCACAGTAGTGTGATATGAGCGAGCATTATCGTCACTCATCCACACCAGAAGCTCCATATAAGCAAGCATATTAGTAACTTATCATAATTATAGTTTTTAGCATATAATCATTATAGTGCTCAAACCATATATGCTACTGTAGTAAACAATATGTACTGCTGTAGTAAACAATATATATTGCTGTAGTAAATGATATATGCTGCTATAGTAAACATTATATGCTGCTGTAGTAAACAATATATGCTGCTGTAGTAAACAATATATGCTCCTGTAGTAAACAATATATGCTGCTGTAGTAAACAATATATGCTGCTGTAGTAAACAATATATGCTGCTGTAGTAAACAATACATACTGCTGTAGTAAACAATATATGCTGCTGTAGTAAATGATATATGCTGCTGTAGTAAACAATACATACTGCTGTAGTAAATCATATATGCTGTTGTAGTAAATGATATATGCTGCTGTAGTAAACAATACATACTACTGTAGTAAAAAAGCTGTATCCTGTTTGTAGTAAACAATGGAGGAGGAAGGTCCAGGCTCCTGGGTGTCGGTGCCCACTAACAGCATTGCCTGCGGCATTGGTTTTATACGAGGCGGCCAACGAGCCCGCC
The DNA here is from genome assembly GCF_036320965.1 of Panulirus ornatus. NCBI lineage: Eukaryota > Metazoa > Arthropoda > Malacostraca > Decapoda > Palinuridae > Panulirus > Panulirus ornatus. The sequence continues at coordinate 58,621,031 of NC_092233.1, forward strand.
CGGCTCGTTACTGCTCGTTGGCGAATTACCTGCTTTACTGCGGCAACAACACCTCCTCCTCCTCCTCCTCCTGCACAATCCAACCTTCCCACACTCTACTGTTTTTTGTTTTTTTTTATTTTAGATAAACTTTTTTCCTTTGTTTTTTCTTTCTCTTTCGAGATTTCCTCGTTAGTTGATGTTGACCTGGATTGTGACCCCAGATCTAACCTGTTGTGTCCGAGGCTTATGCAGGTCAGAGGCTTCATGGCCCCGTGTTGACCTGAGCCGTGACCCAGTCTTGACCTGGTGTACCTGAGGCTTACAGGTCAGAGGTTTCATGACCCGTGTTGACCTAAGCCGTGGCCCAGCCTTGACCCGGTGACCCAGTATGCCTACGGCTTACAGGTCAGAGCTTGCGTAAACTCTGGAATAATTTTATGATTGTTTCTAATGCCAACCACTATTAAAAAGAATCAATTTCAGTATATATAGATGGTAAGGTACTGAAACATTCAAGTGAGTGTTGCCCAGATTGTGTGTGTGTGTGTGTGTGTGTGTGTGTGTGTGTGTCTGTGATGCCTGGCTTGCTCTATTGCTCCCATGATACCTAATGGTTGGCCTGAACAGACCAATTGAGCACGACAATTTAACGTCGTGAGTACGACGGCTAAGATCATTGAAGGAGGATGACTTAAAACCCACTCTAGTGGGAGGAAAGCAGACCCTTTCGATTTTCTCAGTCTTGCTTGAATGTCTTCCTTGTGTTGCTTAGGCCCCTAGTTGTGTTCGTAGGTGTTCCTTTTTTTTTTCTTGGGGGGATTGGGTTGTTCTCAAGTGCTGATAGTTGCCTGTGGGTGTCTCGCCCCCCGTATTGCAGTCGGATTTGTACGTATTTTCATCTCATGTCTTGGGGGAACCCTAATGCATAAATTCGTCTGTGTGCTTTCGGCTTTATTGCGGTCATGATATGCGAGCGGAGGAGTGTTGCTCGTGTGTGTGTGTGTGTGTGTGTGTGTGTGTGTGTGTCTGTGTGTGTGTGTGTGTTGTAGTCTGCGTGCATGCCTGCCTGCACAACCGTGTATCACTGCAGTCATACCGTAAAAGGTTTCATAGCTGGGTTATATGGGCCATCGACGCAAATTTATGGTCTATTGATGTGAATGTATTATGTTGAGCAACATTCTTGGCCGTAAACATGTTAGCTCCCGTCCTCTCTCTCTCTCTCTCTCTCTCTCTCTCTCTCTCTCTCTCTCTCTCTCTCTCTCTCTCTCTCTCTCTCTCTCTCTCTCTCTCTCTCTCTCTCTCTCGTCTAGCACAGTGTTAACGCTTCAGTTGACGTGACAGAACTGTGGGGGGTTGAGGGGGGTTGTGGGTTGTGGATAACTGTATTCGTCATCGCTGTGTCATGTCACTGGAAATGACACAGAGAAACGTGACACCCTCCACTTGACACCAACCACCTGACGTTCAAGTAGCGACTCACAGGTGTTTGTATGGGGGTGTCAGGTGATAGAGACTGTGTGAGTGTGCGTCTTTGAGGCAATGTCTGAGTGTGTCAGGGTCATGGAGAAAGAGAGGAATCCAGGTATTGTCTACCACTGAGAAAACACTTAGGGACTTGTCATTCTGTGTGTGTGTGTGTGTGTGTGTGTGTGTGTGTGTGTGTGTGTGTGTGTGTGTGTGTGTGTGTGTGTTCTACTGCAACAAGGTCAAAGCCTCACCTGTTTTAACCAGTCACGTCAACACAGTGACTGGCAAGCAGGTCTCACCACGCTCCACTCCTCCTGGGGAACCACACAGTCAAACAGTCAAGCTCTCCTCCAAGTCTTCGCTGCCAGTCAGTCAGTCAGTCAGTCAGTCAGTCAGTCACTCCACACTTCACACACACTTATAAGACGAGGTCTGGGGAGCATGAAGCCAACGAGAGTGTGTAAGTGAGAGGGGACATCACTTATAATTTTAGTGAGAGGGGACACTTTTTTTTTTTTTGGTGGTAGAATGTGAGGTGACTGTAAGGTCTACTACGCCAGGTGAGAGAGAGAGAGAGAGAGAGAGAGAGAGAGAGAGAGAGAGAGAGAGAGAGAGAGAGAGAGAGAGAGAGAGAGAGAGAGATGCCCCGAGATAGATGACTTCATCCAACTTTTTAGATCACAACTTTTAATTGGTGTTGTTATCACATTAAACTCTTCCATTACGCCGGGCCTCCGCCCGGTGGACCGACCAGCCCCCCGCCCCCCTCAAGAATTCATTACGTCCAACATACAAATTTGGTCCGATAGGTTTTAGACTCGCCAATTACGCTCTCATTGAAGGCAGGTCCAATTTGCGCCGGGGGGTAAAAATACGAGGTCAGTTAGAGCTCTCCCGTAATTGCATTGAAAATTATTCAAATCACCTGAAACCTGTAGGCCTTTCCAGCTTGAGCGGTAACCCCAGATTTCCTCTCCCCTCCCCCCCAGCCCCCCGTCCCTCCCAAACCCCCCATTCCCCCCATTTCCCCCCAATCCCCCATTCCCCCCCCCCCCCGATTTCCTCCCTCCGTCCCTCCCAAACCCCCCATTCCCCCATTTCCCCCCATTTCCCCCATTCCCCCCCCCCCCTAAGCAAGCTGAAGCTGAGACCTATCAGTCTAACAGCTTCACAGGTTGAGCGGTAAGGGTCAGTCTGCCAGAAAGCTTTTTCTTCCCAAGCACGAGAGAAGGGAAAAAAAAATATTAATCTATTCTTAAAAGATATAAGCCGTGAGGAACACACACAGTGACACCAATGTATGCTACGAGGTGATGATTTACCCTCCCTCCCTCCTTACCGTCACTCCTCGCGATACGAAGATCACCTTGAGCATGTTAATGCAAATTACATATAAGAACAGACTCGAATAACATGATAGAACTGTTCTACATAACGGAGGATGCCACGCCAGCATACCATTGGAACAAAGAAAGCCACAGTTTGTACTACACTGAGGGAACTGTAAGCACAATGTAAATACTAGGATTATGAGGGATGTAAATACTAGGATTATGAGGGATGTAAATACTAGGATTATGAGGGATGTAAATACTAGGATTATGAGGGATGTAAATACTAGGATTATGAGGGATGTAAATACTAGGATTATGAGGGATGTAAATACTAGGATTATGAGGAATGAATTGTGCTTGATGTCTCGCAGAACACATGTGGTGTTCGACTGTCACACTTGTCCAGTAGGGGAATAAGTGTGACAGTCCATCTGAGGTTAGGTTAGTAAGGGGTTAGCACTGTGTGGTTGCCAGGATGGGGTTAACACAAAGAAGGCGGGGGGAAATCCTCACTTGGCCTCCTTCTCTGTTCCTTCTCTTGGAAGGGTGTAAATCGGAGGGGAGGATTTCCAGCCCCCCCCCCCCCCCCCTCTCCTTTCCCCTATTAGTCGCCTTCTACGACACGCAGGGAATACGTGGGAAGTATTCTTTCTCCCCTATCCCCAGGGATGATATATATATATATATATATATATATATATATATATATATATATATATATATGTGTGTGTGTGTGTGTGTGTGTGTGTGTGTACGCGCGCGCGCGCTCATTGTCACCCATTCAATCAAACTGCATATCTTAAGATCGGTAAAATAATTGCATGTAATGGTGGTAGATGGCGTCTCACCAACACTTCAAAGGCAGAATTTTGAGCAAATGAATCAATCAGTTTACTATACACTTAATTTGCACAGCAGGACGATAATTACTGAATGATTATTTGATCACACACGTAACGGAAGCTGATATATGCCCATCAGCCATTAAATTCGTTTCATCCTGCTAGATCCTTTATTAATTAAATCGGAAAGTGGGATTACATCATGTCCATAATGTCTGGTGATACAGGGACATTCTGGGGGGAGGGGGGGGGGAATCTGTGGCAACGCTGTGCGGCTCGCCATATTGGGTCTGGCTAAGGCAGAATAGGTCCCAGGGTACGAGAGAGAGAGAGAGAGAGAGAGAGAGAGAGAGAGAGAGAGAGAGAGAGAGAGAGAGAGAGAGAGAGAGAGAGAGAGAGGTTTTATTTATCTGTTCGTGGCTGTAGCAATGGTATTGATGTGGGCCTGACAATCTACGATGGCAAAGAGTGTGCCCTTTGGATAAAATTAATTGGATGGATGTGGTATAGGGGGAGCGACGTGCTCCCAGTGGTCTGAACTGGGGCACATGAAGGAAGATGAACCACGAAGTAGGTTATAGGGCTGGGCTTTAGAGGGTGTGATCTGGTTTATGGTGCATTGTACGAGGTAGCTAGGTACTGGACGTGAGCAAGTGAATCCATTTTTCATTTATACCTGACGCTACCACGCTTTTCTTGGCCAGATTGCTTTGAAGGACTACATAAACAAACGAACTCAAACCGCTTACTTCCCACGTCTGCTTCATTATTACTTACTGTAGAAAAGAATAATATATATATATATATATATATATATATATATATATATATATATATATATATATATATATATATATATATATATATATATATATATATATATATATATATATATATATTATCCCTGGGGATAGGGGAGAAAGAATACTTCCCACGTATTCCCTGCGTGTCGTAGAAGGTGACCAAAAGGGGAGGGAGCGAGGGGGGCCTGTAAATCCTCCCCTCCGTTTATAATTTTCCTAAAGAAGGAACGAGAGGTGGGCCAGGTGAGGATATACCCTCTAAGGCTCACTCTGTTCTTAACGCTACCTTGCTAACGCGGGATAAGGCGAATATGTATGAAAAAAAGAATATTATATATATATATATATATATATATATATATATATATATATATATATATATATATATATATATATATATATATATATATATATATATATATATATTACAGTACAAGGTACTTTTGTTTTTTAAAATCCAAATTACTGTAGATAATTTAGATATTCACAATTACTCCAGGACTAATTTGTAAGAGTGCTGGTGTCAGCCGGGACTTTTCTAAAGGCTCCTGCAGTCCATGGGTGAATCATTTCCAATAGCAGGGGAAATGTAGACTCTTCTGGAATGAGGAAATTCTTTGGCGAGGCCGTACTCCCCTGTGGTACAGCCTCGCCAAAGACGACTTTTTTTTGCGCTCGCGGTGTAACCCCTGGCGAGGCGGAGTACGGTAACGCCACAGTCGCTGATTAAATCTTACGTACAAACACTCGTATAAAACACGAGGCTGGTGCGACGTATTCTGGATCTCATATACAATGGCGTGTATTTTTCCTAGCGTACATCTTCATGGCTCTGGTTAAGAGCGTATGCTCTGCCGCCCCTCGTCATGCGACCCTCTTTGAAATGTAAATTGTATTGCATGGTTCTTTCTGCAAAATAGATTCTGACGTTGTCGGCGCTTCCAAGGACGAGGAAAGTCTCTTGGAAATACTTATATCCTCCAACACCTGGCCAGCTCTCCTTCGTGTATTGTTTTAGTGGAAGAGAAAAAAAAGATATATATATATATATTGAACGAAGAATTTCGAAAATGATTTGCCCGATCGTTTTCAAGGGATGGTTTTTAAGAAGTCTTAGAAATAGATTTGAGCTGTATTAGTGTATTGATATACAGCCTAATGCACCAGTGTATTTAGGTGTAACCTACTGTATAAGTGCATTCATTATCAGCCTACTGTAGTAGTGTATTGAAGTGTATCTGTTGTGTTCAGATACTGTATTGCGTTGCATTAGATGGATAAATAGATAGATAGATGTGTGGTAAAGAGGATTGACTGTAACCACCAAATGATGAAGCTTTACCTAAAGACGTGGTCGACCAAGAAATGTATTTCAGTACCTGTTAGATATACAGTTTAAAGTTGTTGTTGAAAATACGAATGTAAAGATAACAATGACTGAGTGGAGGAAGAGAAAACATATTGTCTAGGTATGAAGACTTTAGTTGTGACGTGTTATTGTCGTAGATATCCGGGTATCGTAGATACAACGCGTTGTGGAGGTTGAGGGAGTGACCATCGCTTGTAGAAGAGTGACCATCGCTTGTAGAAGAGAGTGACCATCGCTTGTAGATCATAAACCTTAAAACACAAGGAGGGAGAAGGGAGAAGTTGTGGCTGTCTGTGTAAATGTCTTGGTAACTGGGAGATACTGCTTGGCTTTCCATATTCTCACATCTTCTCTTATCCAGTTAAGGGCGCTGGCCCTTGGCCCTTATCCAGGCCCCAGGGCTAGACCGACCACCCCCTCCCTCACCCACCTCCTCACAAATACCAGTAACCTTGTTATGACCTGCACATATTTTTTTCCAGTTCGTTTCTAGGGACTCTCCCAAAACCCATTTAAAACTATTTCTTAGAAGCGCCAAGAAAACCCATTTTCAGAATACCCAAACACAGAAAAAGGTTTATATATATGTGTGTGTGTGTGTGTGTGTGTGTGTGTGTGTGTGTGTGTGTGTGTGTGTGTAAACAGGCAGAATATTTTCTTGAATACACTTTTTGTTAAAGACTTTATACATATTCGACCTAATATCCACGTCACCCCTCACATTTGTAAGTTACCACGATGTGGTTCATTCCTGTTTTATTCTTAATATTTTGTGTAATATTTTTGACTGCTGGTGATGGGCAGCGTATGTGTGCCCGAAATGTCTCGTGTGTTTCGAGAATGAAATGAAAATGATTATGGGACGTTTGATTCACACTTATGTGATGAAGCAAACCATGTTTGGTGAGGGAAAATTGAACGAAAAAAAACTAAAAGGAAGCTGGTGAGTGTTAGATACACACTGGTCTTTAACACACACACACACACACACACACACACACACACACGCACACACACGGCTCCTGTTACATACCCGCCAACATTTTCCTTTCCCTCTGGCTGGCATATCTCTGCCCTTCCTAGTATTGTTCCTTCCCTCCTGGTATGACTGCCCTCCCGCTCCCTCCACGCCCCTTCCTGCCCTTCGTCAGCCCTGCGGCAGGTCAAGGGCCGCCCATGTCACGACTGCAGGTAAGATATATATCGTCAGGTCTCAGGCGTCGCTATCTCTGTGTCGTTTTCAGTGACTACAGTGGGCGTCGTGCTCGAGGATCATGCTGTCGTGCTCGAGGACCATGCTGTCGTGCTCGAGGACCATGCTGTCGTGCTCGAGGATCATGCTTTCGTGCTCGAGGACCATGCTGTCATGCTCGAGGATCATGTTGTCGTTTTCGAGGACTATGCTGTCGTGCTCGAGGACCATGCTGTCGTGCTCGAGGACCATGTTGTCGTGCTCGAGGACCATGCTGTCGTGCTCGAGGACCATGCTGTCGTGCTCGAAGCTGACAGCCGTCTTACCATCGTGCTTAATGATCTCCTTAAATGATGTTCAAGATCCAAGTCTCTGGCCATACACAGCTCAGTGTACTCTAACCTTCCAAGCCTCGAGCCCGGCCTGGGCCCAGGGTACAGCCTCGCCTCACCGCTGTGCGCCACGCGCACCCTGATCATGGACCACTTCCCCCCGCGGCGGACGACGACGCACTCTTCCGCAGCGGATGAGAAGGATGGGGAGTCTGTGACGACCGTGTGGCTGTGTGTAAGGTTCCATTGTGGTGAGGAGGGCCCTCTGTGGCTGTAGCGAAGGCCCTGTCCCTCTGAATTTAGGGGAGCCCCTGTGACGGGGCCCCCACCTCAGCCTCTTCTTTCTCCCACTTCTGCTCGTTCGTGCCATCCGCTTCGCCCCGCCTTCTGTCAACCTTAACGCCTCCCATTTCTCCGTTTAGCACCGCCCATGTTTGGCTAAGCCACACCCATCCTAGCCTTTGCTCCGCCCAGGTCTTGTTAAGCCCCTAGCCCTCTTAGCCTTCGCTCCGCCCATTATTACTCGAGCCACGCCCATGTTGGCCTTCGCTCCGCCCATCCTGGCCTTAGTGTTGGAAATGACCTCGTGTGTTTGGCAGTATAGCTGTACAGCGGATTGGATGGCCTGTGTCGCCGTGCAGACTCTCGCTCGTAGGGTTAGATGAGAGTACGAGACCGTGAGCAGAGCAAATGGATGTAGGATGTAGGTCTGCCCTTGAGAGAGAGAGAAGCTACATGCCAGAGTTTGTGTGGCACTAAGAGCAAGAAATGCTTCAAAAACATGTCGTTGTACTTACCTCATACCATCCACGGCACGACCTTTGAGCACGAAGGGTGCGACCCACGAGCACGAACGATACGACCCTCGAGCACGACGGTACGACCCTCGAGCACGACGGTACGACCCTCAAGCACGACGGTGCGACCCCTCGAGTACGACGGTACGACTCTGGGGCACGTCCTTACGAACATCAGGCATGGTGGTGGCTGACCTCTGACCTGATCCTTTAATTGCCTGGTTAAAGGTCACACAAACATACCCAAGCGTCGTAACGTCGTGTTCGAGGGTCGTGTCGAGTCGTGTTTGAGGATCGTTCAGTCATGCTTCTTAAGACTGAAATCCCACTGTTTTGCAAGCGTAACGTTTGCCAAAACAAAGCTATCAGCAAGTTCGGCATCGGGCGAAAAGCGTGAGCATTTCTACGCTAGGATCGCCTTTATATCAACCGATCCATGTTTGGCATGGAGGAATACACTGACTGGATGCACGTACGAAACATGAACATGGTCAGGACGAGTACAGGACGCGTGTGACTGAGGCAATGGATGCGACCTCAGCAGCCTCTCTCTCTCTCTCTCTCTCTCTCTCTCTCTCTCTCTCTCTCTCTCTCTCTCTCTCTCTCTCTCTCTCTCTCTCTGGCCCAACTTCTTTTTTTTTTTTTGGGGTGGTGAAATCCTCCTCCCGGTCTAATCCCCCTAATCAGTCACGAATCGGTGAATCCTTTGCTTATCAGAACTAACTTAAAACAGACTCACAGAAAAAAAGATTTACAGTGGAGTCTGATCCTCCTCCATCCGATCTGACAGGAGGATGTGATGGATGATTTGGGATGTGGTGGATGATGTAGGATGTAGTGGATGATTTGGGATGTGGTGGATGATTTCTGATGTGGTGGATGGCGTAGGATATGGTGGTTAATGTGCGATGTGGTAGTTGACGTAGGATGTGGTGGATGACGTATGATGTGGTGGATGACGTGGGATATAGTGGATGACGTGTGATGTAGTGGTTACGGTGAGATGTGGTGGTTGACATGGGATGTGGTGGATGACGTGGGATGTGGTGGTTACGGTGGGATGTGGTGGTTGACGTGGGATGTGGTGGATGACGAGGGATGTGGTGGTTGACATGGGATGTGGTGGTTGACGTGGGATGTGGTGGTTGACGTGGGATGTGGTGGGTGACGAGGGATGTGGTGGTTGACATGGGATGTGGTGGATGACGTGGGATGTGGTGGATGACGTGGGATGTGGTGGTTTAGAGTGGGTCTGGTTAAGCATCCAGGAGGGGGGGGAGGGGTTGGGGGGGCCTGTTATTTTTTTCATGATAGCTGACCTGGCGTAGGGCCAGAGACCCGGCTCCTCTTCACAACAATAATAGACCAGAAAACTTTTGTTATTTTGCCAAAAGATGCTATTGAAAATGTTATGTATTTTTTTACATTATATATATATATATATATATATATATATATATATATATATATATATATATATATATATATATATATATATATATATATATGGGTGTTACCGGACTCTGCCTATTTGTGGTTAAAACGTGAGATAGAAGTCATCTCTGGCAAGGCTAAACCACAAATACCCCCTTTATTTCGCCGACAGAAACCACAATATACCCTCTCTCTACACAGAAGACCATGGGGGGGGGGGGGAGGCTGTGGCAACAAGAACACTAAGAACAACAAAAACAAGAGCAGGTCGGGGAGGGAGGGGTTGCTGGGGGATTGAGGGGAGAGGGGAGGGAGGGAGGGAGGAGCAAGCCATACGTCACGGGTTACGTCACGGGATTATGCGTTCCGTTCCTCCTTCTTACCGGAACAAAATTAACTTTATGGGAATTTCCTTCACATATCTTCAGCCACATCTTCCGCTAACTAGGAAGCAAGTCGGCCGTGATATTGCCGAGAACAAAAAACCAGCCATGAAACTTGGATCTTATGCGAAAAAGAATGATTTAATGGAAAAAAAGACTTCGGCTTAGTGGACCATTCATTGGGCCGAGAACCGGGCACCGCTGCCGGTGGTCCGCAACCCACTTAACACAAGGCCCGCGGTCGTGGCGGCCTGGAGGAGGCGGGGCCTCAGTCAACCGCCTGCATAAATTATCGTGACGTGATTTTCTGTGCCAGTCGTGGCTACTACAGGACGTATGTAGATATGAGGCTGCTGGCCTGCATGGGCCGGGCTGGGCTGGGCCGAGGAGGGGGAGAGCGCATGGGAGAGAGATAACGGAAGACCTGATGGTCTATGACCTGGCTGCCTGCCTGGAGGGCAGTATATGGTAACGTAAATAATCTATCACAATAGAGACAGTGTTGGAGGAGGTTCCTCCCCACCACACACACACACACACCTACCACTTCCTCCGGCAGGAGAATACCTCCGAAAGAACGGTAGGTAGTACCTACAGGGAGGGGAGGGTGTACTGACGAGGAAAGTTTGTTGGACGAGATACTGATACACTGATCTAATTCTGAACGTCTGGTTAAGCTGACGAGGGCGACAATACGCTTCACCTGGTAACATACGAAGGAAAAAAAAAAGTTAAAACGCGTTCTCATCGTTATTCTTGGGTAGATAGATGATTCCCTGATAAGTGATATCATTAGATTATCTCTTCGGCTGTGATGTGACGTAGGGTGATAGTGTTCACCTAGGCTGTTTCTGGCGAGAGTGTCTCCCTGTGCTGGGGAAGGTTCTTTTTAACTTTATATACTGTTGTGCACGTTTTGGCTGTGAATTGTGTTGGAGACGTACAGGATGTTGAGAGGTCCAAGGATGTTGGAGAGGTCCAAGGATGTTGAAGAGGTCCAAGGATGTTGGAGAGGTCCAAGGATGTTGGAGATGTCCAAGGATGTTGGAGAGGTCCAAGGATGTTGGAGAGGTCCAAGGATGTAGGAGAGGTCCAAAGACGTTGGAGAGGTCCAAGGATGTTGGAGAGGTCCAAGGATGTTGGAGAGGTCCAAGGATGTTGGAGAGGTCCAAGGATGTTGGAGAGGTCCAAGGATGTAGGAGAGGTCCAAGGATGTTGGAGAGGTCCAAGGATGTTGGAGAGGTCCAAGGATGTTGGAGATGACCAAGGATGTTGGAGAGGTCCAAGGATGTTGGAGAGGTCCAAGGATGTAGGAGAGGTCCAAGGATGTTGGAGAGGTCCAAGGATGTTGGAGAGGTCCAAGGATGTTGGAGACGTCCAAGGACGTTGTAGAGGTCCGTGGTTTCGGGTCATCCAACACCCTGGGTGAGGAGTGACCTGAAGAAACCCCCGTATTACTACCCTCCACGTGAGCCCTGTACCCCAGCCTGTGGTCTGAACTCTCGCGTGCGTGTGCACCTCCTCACACTCCCCGCACGCAAGCACCAGACACACGAATACTTACGTGCACGCACGCTCAGGGACCTCACGCGCGCCCCGCCCTTAACCCTCTTCCAAGAAGATTGTTCTCAAACTGCTTGTTGTAGTGGGTGAAGAAAGAGGGATGGATCAAACGTCCTCATGTTATAACTCCAGGTTGTGGCTGTCAACAACTCGTTATTGCTTGATACTTTCTTGTCCTGATGGTCAGAATCAAAGATCGCACATCTTACAACCTGGGGTGTTGTAGTTTTGAATCGAGGGAGGGGAAAGCTTCTGATTGTGGCATGGGGTTGTAGTAGTTGTGTGGGAAAGTTTCCCACCTTAACTGACCTCTGACCTCCCGCCGTTGCGCAGGGGTCAGCGTTGCAACCCACCATTCGAACGGACCGGGGTTCGAGTCACGGACAGGGCAGCCAGCTGGCCCACAGCCAACCCAATTGTTCATCTTTCCCTTCTAGGGCTGGTCGATGAATGGAAACCTGACATATGCTGATATATATATATATATATATATATATATATATATATATATATATATATATATATATATATATATATATATATATATATATATATATGGTGAAGAAATGGTATATACACAAGGTCAAGAGACTGGTCAACAACAATGTAAAACTCTGTGCCCGTGACACTCAAATAGTAATTACTGGTCGTTGCCGGTCACAGGTCAGTAATAGCCACAAATCACAGGTCAGGAGGCAGAGCAGGTCATGAACTTCTACAAAGTCGACTTGATCACTTCCTACGCCGAGTTCCTCACCTTTCATGGCAGGGTAATACGGGTACTGACTGTGTTGCGGGACAGACCACATCTTTAGACTGTGTTGCCGGACGGACCACATTTTTATACCGTGTTGCGAGACAGACCACATCTTTAGACTGGGTGTGTTGCGGGACAGACCACATCTTTAGACTGGGTTGCCGGACAGACCACATCTCTATACTGTGTTGCCGGACGGACCACATCCCCACGCCCCTCGGGCGGGAACTTGGAGTCAGCTGTCATAAGATAAGAAACTTAACGAGAGTTAAAGTGAATGATGCCCCATGTTTAATGTCGCGTGGATCACCATCACCACACGCTTGGTTCCAATCAATTGTTTCTCCCTGCAGCACGACGGGACGACCCCCTTAAACGCGACGGGACGACCCCCTCAAACGCGACGGGACGACCCCCTCAAACGCGACGGGACGACCCTTTGAGTACGACTCGACGACCCTTGAGCTCGGCTGTACGATCCTTAACGATAAGGTCAAAGGCCAGGTCATCACGCCCTAGAGTCGTCCCGTCGTGCTCGGGGGTCGTACTGTCGTGCACGAGGGTCGTACCGTCGTGACGGGGGTCGTACCGTCGTGCACGAGGGTCGTACCGTCGTGCACGAGGGTCGTACCGTCGTGCTCGAGGGTCGTACCCAACCTATGACATCAATTCCAATCTCTTGAGCCATGACAGTGGTAACCATCGACCTCAACCACGGGCGGTAATCACACGCTCTGTGCGCGATACTTTGGACCTAAAACGTCTAACATACAGACATACATACACCCCAGTGTTCCTCATGACCGATATTTGGCTTGATGACTCCAGGGGTGAAGGAAATGGGGGTCATGACCTGACCTCGGACTGTCTGGTTTCGCGGGGTTACAAGCAGTTTGTCCCACTAGTGAGTGTGTGTGTGTGTGTGTGTGTGTGTGTGTGTGTGTGTTGCTGGGTGTCGTACGTGGGTGTACTAGGGTGTGTGTGTGTGTGTGTTGCTGGGTGTCGTACGTGGGTGTACTAGGGTGTGTGTGTGTGTGTGTGTTGCTTGGTGGTGTAGTGGGTGTACAAGGGTGTGTATGTGTTGGTGGACTGGTGAGGTTGTGGCAGATATAGATATTATAGGTTCACAAATACCCTTGTATAAGCCCCCTCCCACATCTATCACCCACTGATAGACAGTCTTAGAAGAGTTGACAGATATATATAGAGAGAATTCAACTCATTCGTCCGCTCAGCTCCATCTCCTCCATCATTCTTTTTCTTTTCTTTTTAATCACAGTAGATAATATTGATGAACGAAAATGTCTGGGAAATTCAATATGTGAGCGAAAATATCTGCAACATGTGAGAGAACACCTCTCTGAGGATAAGAGTTGGTTGACGCTCTCTTGTAGGAGAGAGAGAGAGAGAGAGAGAGAGAGAGAGAGAGAGAGAGAGAGAGAGAGAGAGAGGAGAGAGAGAGAGAGGCAAGGCAAGGCCAGCAGAACCCACGTCTCCTTTTCTTCACAGCCACTAAAGAGTCAGGAGCGACGATGCCCGGCGCCCGTGATCGAACCCTGGTTAATAATGTGTTCCGGCCACACGTCCTCCTCCCACCCCCATATTTGCGCAGCGCCCCATCCTCGCCTACTGTTGTATAACATCACCAGAAGTCATGCTTCGTATTCCCCCCCCCCCCCCTTTCCGTCCCTCGCGCGCGCGCGCGCGTGTGTGTGTGTGTGTGTGTGTGTGTGTCATCCCGGTCTGTTCTTATCCTGGCTACGCCTGACAGAGACCCGGATACAGGAAACACTAAGTGAATCGTGGCCTGTATATATGTGGTCTTACCCGCCCGCCAGCCGCGCCTGCCACGCAATACCACGGCAACCAATCAGATTCTCCCCCATTACCACGGCAACCAATCAGATTCTCCCCCCCAATACCGCGGCGACCAATCAGATTCTCCCCCAGTACCACGGCGACCAATCAGATTCACCCTCCCCCCCTCCAATACCACGACGACCAATCAGATTCTCCCCCCAATACCACGGCAACCAATCAGAGTCTCCCCCAATACCACGACAACCAATCAGGTCCCCACTTCAGTACAGCCGTCCAGAACAAAATACCACAGGAGCCAATCAGGTTCTCTTCGTCATATCCAGGGAAATCATTTTGCGCAGGTGTTACCGGACTCCTCCTGCTTGTGGTTACACCACTAGTGAAAAAATTTTATCCCCAGTGGACTGAAAGGAGTTTAGTCTTCTCTAGGACCTTCTTGCTCTGAAGGAGTTTATCCTTTCCCTGCTCCTGCCCGTAGTGCAGCCCTAGGAAGCTGTAGGGTCGTCATAAAAGTCGTCGTGGGGTCGTATATGGCTGGTGTCCTTCACCGATATGTTCGTAAATATGATGGATATAATATGTGGGTAAGACTCTTCATGCACAGTCTGGTGTGTGTGTGTTTGTGTGTGTGTGTGTGTGTGTGTGTGTGTGTGTGTGTGTGTGTGGCCTCTGCTTAGGGCACGCCTGCTCCCTCAACTTGCCCTAATCGTGAATAAGGTCTTCGTTTCGACTCTATTGCTGGGTCTCGGGGTTTCCCTATTATTATTTCTTTTGGTTTTATCCTCGTCTGATTCTATTGTTAGTGTCTGAATCCAGGAGTTAGTATTGTTATTATTCTGATTTTCGACTGACGCCTCTCTCTCTCTCTCTCTCTCTCTCTCTCTCTCTCTCTCTCTCTCTCTCTCTCTCTCTCTCTCTCTCTCTCTCTCTCTCTCTCTCTCTCTCTCTCTCTCTCTCTCTCCACCCACGGAATATTATTCATTCGTCCCTGGAGCGGAAACAAGCGCAGTAATTTCCCCAGCCACTGTCAACGACATATCGTTAAGCAGTAGCGCTGTGGGTAACGCTGGTCAACGAGGCGAAGAAATTCCCCCCCCCCCCCCCCATGTATTCCCAGATGTGAAGGTCAGATGGGAATTACTGTGTAGGATTTGGTGTGTGCTGGGTGTTGTGGGTGTCCTGGGTGTGTGTGTATGTGTTGGTGAGTGTAGTGGATAGGTGTACTCGGGTATGTGTGTGTTGGTGGGTGTACTAGGGTATGTGTGTGTTGGTGGGTGTACTAGGGTATGTATGTGTTGGTGGGTTTAGTCGGGGTTGTACTAGGGTATGTGTGTATGTTGCTGGGTGTAGTGGGTGTAATGGGGTATGTGTGTGTTGGTGGATGTAGTGGGTGTGCTGGGGTATGTAAGTGTTCCTTGGTGTAGTGGGCGTACTTGAATTTGTGTGTGTGTGTGTGTGTGTGTGTGTGTGTGTGTGTGTGTGTGTGTGTGTGTGGTATATTGTCGGAGGTGGAGGGAACGAGGAGAAGAGGGAGACCAAATTGGAGGTGAAGGATGGAGTGAAAAAGATTTTGTGTGATCGGGGCCTGAACATGCAGGAGGGTGAAAGGAGGCAAGGAATAGAGTGAATTGGAGTCATGTGGTATACAGGGGTTGACGTGCTGTCAGTGGATTGAATCAAGGCATGTGAAGCGTCCTGGGGTAAACCATGGAAAGCTGTGTAGGTATGTATATTTGCGTGTGGGGACGTGTGTATGTACATGTGTATGGGGGGGGGGGGGGGGGGGGGGTGGGGGGGGGGTTGGGCCATTTCTTTCGTCTGTTTCCTTGCGCTACCTCGCAAACGCGGGAGACAGCGACAAAGTATAAAAAAAAAAAAAAAAAAAAAAAAAAAAAATATATATATATATATATATATATATATATATATATATATATATATATATATATATATATATATATCAGGACTGAGTCAAGGTGATAGATGACTTAAGTTATGCATGATGGTGTGTCTGGTCTTCAGGGGTGGTGTATTTGTGATCTTTATAAATGTAGAGATATTCTCTCTCTCTCTCTCTCTCTCTCTCTCTCTCTCTCTCTCTCTCTCTCTCTCTCTCTCTCTCTCTCTCTCTCTCTCTCTCTCTCTCTCTCTCTCTCTCTCTCTCTCTCTCTCTCTCTCTCTCGTCATCACCAATGTAGGTGAGATGTTTAGGGAGCTACTTAATCTCCAACATCGCCTCCACCACCCTCACCACCATTACAATCCCCAACACCACCACCACAAGACTGTACTAACTCCCCCACCCCCCACCCCAGCCATGATCAACAGACCGTTGTCATCAGAATAATCACTATCATTTCTCCCCCCCCCCTCCCTCTCCCCCTCCCCCCCTCCCCCCTCCATCACCATCACCACCATCACGACCCGCGTCGTCCTCACCACCATCATCTCCGTCATGGCTGGAGAGAGAGAGAGAGTCTGTCTTCACCACCATCTTATCGATCCCAGTTCTTATCCCGCATCTTCACTCCATCCATTATCATCATCTTCCTTTCTCTTACTTCACGTCTCTTCTCGCCTCGCTCTCCTCTCCTCTTTTGTCTCGACTTTCCTCATCTCTTTCTCGCGGTGTCTCTTGCATCACTTTCTTAAGGCTCACTCTCCTCCCCTTGGCTTTTCGTTTTCCCTTGCCTCACTGTCATCTAATACCTCTTGCTTCACTGTCTTCTCCTGTGCGGCACCTCTTGCCTCATCCTTTCTACGTCTCTTGCCTCAGTGTCTTCTCCTGGCACTTAGTATCCTCCATGTCTTCTCCTGACACCCCCTACCTCACCATCTACTGACACCACTTGCCTCAATATCTTCTGACACCTCCTTGACTCATTGTCTCCTGGCGCCTCGTGCCTCACTATCTCCCGGCACCTCTTGCCTCACACTCTCCTGACGGAGGTGCGGGAGGCTTGGGGGGGTTGGAGGAGGTGAAGGATATATACAGGAAAGTCCGGGAACCTCGAGAGGTCAACGCTGTCATAATTTTTTCCCTCCTCTCTCTCTCTCTCTCTCTCTCTCTCTCTCTCTCTCTCTCTCTCTCTCTCTCTCTCTCTCTCTCTCTCTCTCTCTCTCTCTCTCTCTCTCTCTCTCGTCAGAATGATGTAGAAGTTTGTGGTGGGGGAAGGAGGAGGGAGGGAGGGAGAGTGAGGGTGAGGGAGGGAGGGAAGGAGGGAGGGAAGAAAGCCGCGGCCTGAGTTAGTAGTGTTGGGGTGGATCAGCCGCCGCCGACAGGAAGGTACTAGTTTAGCGGAGCCACAGACCGGGATCCGAACCCCACACACACCCCCCACAGCTGAACGTGGCGGAAGAGAGGAGCCTTGTTTACAAGAGCGAGGTGGTTATTGCCTCGTCCGGGTCTTGTGATGTTGGTGGAGTGGTCTTATCAGGGTGTGGAGGGGGAGATCATGTGAGGGGGGGAGAGAGAGGCAGGATCTAGGGGAGTTCCTGAGGGGAGTGTCTAGGAGAGAGAGAGAGAGAGAGAGAGAGAGAGAGAGAGAGAGAGAGAGAGAGAGAGAGAGAGAGAGAGAGAATGTACGGACGGCGGGGGTATTGGCTTGTAGAACAACAGTAGGGTCCGTGGGTGTGTGTGTGTGTGTGTGAGGTGGGTGTGGATCTCGGGTACGAGGCAAGGGGGTGCTGGGTCTCTCACGCTGGGGTGAGTAAAAACAATCAGGATACCCACGCTGAGAGAGAGAGAGAGAGAGAGAGAGAGAGAGAGAGAGAGAGAGAGAGAGAGAGAGAGAGAGAGAGAGAGAGAGAGAGAGTCACATTCCATACGATGAGGTTGTGTGAAGAAACACAGACGTCAGGAAGCAATTCGGTAGTTTACTGAAAATGATGCGAGAAATGACTGGCTTGCCTTCCGCTGCTGACAATTTACCTCCTCTCCCTCCATGAGACCTTGATTAAGGTTGTCGAGGGAGTGAGGAAGAGACAGGGGAAAGGGAAGGTCAGGGAGGAGTGCGTTATCTGCGTATTGAACTGGAAAATAGAAGGATGCAAGTCTATATGATAGGAAGGTGTTTGCATCCAGAAGATAGAAACGACAGAGAGATAGATGAAGACAGTAGACTACGAGTAATCATGTCTGAGCCATGGCCATGTATCAGGGGAAAGAAGGAAGAGGAATTGGAATTATTCTTTTTTTTTTCTTTCACGTTCGCTGAGATGGCACGGGCAACTGAGAAGGATTTAAATCCAAGGTGGCAAAGGAGATTATCAAGAGTGGCACTGGTGAAGAGGCGTCATGCCCCAGGAGTCTGGGAGGACCCGAGGTTAGGGGTGATGGGGTGCTCAGCCGATCACTGAAGTCTTGGGAACGGGGAAGGTGTCCAGCCATGGAGAGGACCCGAGGTGTGAGAACCCTTGGCTGACGGGGAGGAGGAAGAAGAAGTTAAGCTTAAAGAAGCAGATGAGCCCACGATGCGTCTGCAAGGTGGGGTTCACTCTGTGGTGACATTTGCTCCAAGAACAACTCCATGGAAATATACCAAGTGAGGAGGGTGGTGGTGGGTTGAGGGTGGGTTGAGGGTGTGGTTAGAAACCTCTCCCAGACCTGTAACATTGAGGACAGGTGGGTCCGAAACATTCCCTATGCTAGTACCATGAAGGCTAACACTGGAAAGCGAGTCACTCCAGTTGGTGAAAAGATGTCCTTCGTAAGTTAGACAAGAAGGACGGCGGAGGAGTGCAGGCCAGGTTGGGGGGAGGAGAGTAACATAGCTTTCCGTGGGTGTTGAGAAGGTTGGGGAGGACTGGCTGCACTGCCTCGCCTCAGATGAGAGATTTACAGCTTGGGGTCCCGCTAGACCTGTGGGGAGACGCACCACCTGATGGTGGCGACGGTAGTGGATATATTGCTATCCAGGGCCGGGAGGAAGACGTGCCTTGAAAAGACGATAGAAAAGAATATGATGCTTATAGTATGTAGGGGGAAGTGCTGCCCACGTACAACGCGTAGCCGGATCAGGGGTAGTTAGATGACAGTGAACGCAAACATCATCTTCCTACTTGCGGTTGATCGAGAAAGACGTGCCTGGCATGGTGTGTATCCGCCTGTTCGTGTGTCAGTATATCTTCATTATCCGGACACCAGTGGCCCCATGATCAGCGTCTTTCCTTAAGAAAAATGTAAGACTCGTATGTTTTATAATGAAGTCTATGCCGGTGCCGAGGAGAGATCAAGTTGCAGGAGAGAGAGAGAGAGAGAGAGAGAGAGAGAGAGAGAGAGAGAGAGAGAGAGAGAGAGAGAGAGAGAGAGAGAGAGAGGAGGAGGAGGAGGAGAAGGAGGAGAAGGGAGGCAGTAGTAAGTCCGGGTGGTGTGGGGACGGGAGACAAGAGGAAAGGTTTGAAACAATGACTGAGGCAAACTTTAGACTAAGGACTGCAAGTCAGGCAGAGAGGCTTATCCCGGAGAGCGATGGCCCCGGCCCTGAGAATGACATCAGGTGCTGCCCAGAGGCGCAGGATCTGCAGGAGTGAGGGACTCTGCAGGAGTCCAGGATCTGCTGGAATGAAGGACTCTGTTGGGATCACCGTAAAGTTAGGAGCACAGGCGTCATGATGGACAACACACGAGGTATTTTGGACTTTACTCAAATGAAGGATAACAAGGATCTTCCTCTCCCCTTCCTCCTCCTCCTCCTCCTCCTCCTCCTCCTCCTCCTCCTCCTCCTCCTCCCCCTCCTCCTCCTCCTCCTCCTCCTCCTCCTCTTCCTCCTCCTCTCAGGATGGATATTGATACACGACAACTTTCATTAAATAATGTTGCCAACAGTTAAGGTGTCGCTCGAGAAGGAAGGCGTTTCCTATCTGCTGTCGTCATATTAACTGTGGTTAACCTTTTCGTTATAATGTTTGTTTATGAAGATGACCTTAGGTGTTAGCGCTGTTGAATGTACCTGGAGACGTTTGTTCTAGTGAAACTGAATCGTGTGAGATGTTGTCACGAGTGGGGGAGACGGGAAGGCCGGAGTCAGCAAGAGAGAAAAGGAGCAGCAGGGAGGAAAGGGGGGGTTGGTCGGCTGGAATAGTTGTCAGCAGGGAGGCTGGAAGCAGGAGGAATGGAATAGGAGCCTGTATAGACGGGGGGTGGACTATGGCAGGGTTACAGCAGGAGAAAGAGCTAGGGGCCTCAGCCTGACGGACGGATGACACAGGAGCAAGCAACTGTTTCTGTGGTGTCATGAGGTTGGAACAACACACATAAGATTGACCATCGTGTCAACACAGTGATGGTAGCGTATGTGGGAGCGTCAGCCCAGGGTCAGATGCCAGACACCAAGCACCAGTGTGCTTCTGACTGGTCTGATGAATATAGACCTTCATGTATGTCCCTCACGTCTTGTGTAACCAAGGACAAACTCTTCATTACTGGTAAGATTCTAACTCGTGATTGGCTAGGAAATATTTGAAGGTAAGAGAAGAAAGACACGCTTTAAGGTATGTAAAGTGTGTGTGTGTGTGTGTGTGTGTGTGTGTGTGTGTGGCTGAAGTTCCAGCAGCTCAGTCCAAGTCAAAGGAATTAAAATACTTTGATGGGAAACTGTTGAAGCAAAGAGGAATTGAAATGGCGCTTCATGTCTTTATTCACCAAGAAATTTATTGTAGGTTTCATCGTCTTTTTTTCCTACATGATTATCCCGTACATAAACGTTTTACTAAAAGTTCCAGATTCATTAGCTTGTGAATGACTCTCGTTTAGGCTACATTTCTCTCGTGACTTTACGTCGATACATTAGATGATCAGATGAATCTTAAGTTCATTTCACAATACAGATCTTATCATTAACAACTTACTTGTTTCTTATACCGGCACAAGAACAGCTTCTGTCTCAAAAAAAAAAAAAAAATTGGCCAAAGAGGCGTCACGAAAGGAACAAGGCCACACAGTGTGATGAATAAGGTGTAAAAGAAAATGAAAATGTTTGTTACGAAGTTACTTGAATGGACGCTGTTCGACCAGAGGTGAAGCTGCTGTGGAGGTGTTGACTTGCCTCCCACAGTCTCTACAGCAGACTGGCTCTGCCCACAGCATTCTGTGTGTTCGTTGACGCCAACTTATTCACCTGCCACCGTACACCATGGTACAAGAACCCAAATATATATATATATATATTTTTCTTTCTTTCAAACTATTCGCCATTTCCCGCATTAGCGAGGTAGCGTTAAGAACAGAGGACTGGGCCTTGAGGGAATACCCTCACCTGGCCCAATTCTCTGTTCCTTCTTTTGGAAAATTAAAAAAAAAAACGAGAGGGGAGGATTTCCAGCCCCCCGCTCCCTCCCCTTTTAGTCGCCTTCTACGACACGCAGGGAATACGTGGGAAGTATTCTTTCTCCCCTATCTCCAGGGATAATATATATATATATATATATATATATATATATATATATATATATATATATATATATATATATATATATATATATATATATATATAGTTCCACGAACAGCATCAACAGACGCTTTGATGTTGTTGTTGGCCAACTCTGGCTGGGCTATGGTTGCTCATGGCACTGTACCCCTCCCAACTCCCTCTGACGTAGAACAACATGTAAACGTTGCCAGCAGGATTGCTCTCACGCCCCACCACCAGTATGTACTAGACCTTTGTCGTTCCACTGACTCACCAATCTGCTTCTTCTCTCCAGTCATTACAAGATATGGGTGTAAACACTTCATTCACAATGATAGACGCCCACAAATCCGTGAGAAGTGACTTAAATCGTAGTAAATACTTTATTTTTCATGTGACATGATGCGTTCTGCATCCTCCCTTGCGCCATCCCCCACTCTATCCCCCACCAACCCAAAGGATGGTCCGTACGCACAACAGGTCGGCAAGTTTCGAGGCAAAAATAAGAATCAATCAGTGTGGTGTATGGGGTCAGGAAGGTCGGTGACCAGGGCATTAACTGTGTCGTGCTGGACCCTGTTGGCCTTTGGGATACACCCCTCCCACGGTCGTGTTAGTCTTAACTCCTCCTCTCCCTTCACTACCCTCCCTCCATTTCCTTCCCTTCACTATCCCTCCCTCCATTACCCTCCCTTTGCTACCCCTCGCTTTACTACCCTCCAGATTTCCCTCCCTTCACTATCCCTCCCTCCATTATCCTCCCTTTGCTACCCCTCGCTTTACTACCCTCCAGCTACTCAGCCTGAGGCAAGCAGTACCTGTCACCAGGAGTTTACACGTAGTCTGGCTGGTGGTGGGTGATAACACCACTGCCAGACGCCGTTCACTGATCGCCCGAGGCCTGTACGCCAGCAAGTCCCTCTTCCCCAAGGGCACCATACAACTGACGGGCCCCAGGACCTCCTTGGACCCCATCCTAGGTCTTTCCGTTGGGCCTAGAGTCCACCCGATGCCCCCCCCCCCCCCCCCCCCCGGCTCACGTGCTGGAAGTAGCTGGAAAATTGGTCGGTGAGCGTGAGGAAAGGACCCGCTCGTAACGTATAGCAAGTTGGGATAAGAGACAGTTGGAACGGAACGGGAAGTTGATAGACGGAAGATGATTTGGAACGGACCGAAAGATGAGTTCCGATGGAAAAGGAGCTGGAAGATATGGAAGCTTGGAAGAATATATAGTCAGCCAGCAGAGCAGGTAAACTGGAAAGGACGACTTGGATGAGTAATGGCTGGAATTTAGTCTCTGGAAGATGGGGATCTGAAATGTGAAGAGGTTGTCCAGAGGTGAGAGAGACTAGGGAGAGTAGGGGAGCTGTGGGAGAGGGATGAGGCTGATGGATCAGTTGTAGTACGGGGAGTGTGGGGCTGGAGGAGGGTAGCACTGTAATGACGGTAAGGGATACGCCGGCTGAGCGAGCACGTTGACGTGACACTCATACTGACGATCCATCTGGACATAAACCTTACTTACCTGCTGGTGGTGTGACGAGCACCCCCACACCCCTCCACCCCCAGGCAGGGGACGTGAGGCCTCCCTCTCCCCTGCGGCCTTCTTTAATGGTGATATAGAGCACCCTTGTTGGGTCAGGGTGGCCCGCGGCCCACCACCTGCCCCAGGGGATGGCCCGAAACCTACCATCCGGGCCACTCCTGTGTGTTGCCTGTTCTGTTGCTGACATACGCCCCTGGTAGAGAGCTGACTGCTGACGTACCCTGGTATAATGCTGACAGCTGATGCACCCATGGTATAGAGTGACACCTGACATACCCCTGGTATGGTGCTGACAGTTAACATACCCCTGATATACTGGTGACGGCTGACATACCCTGGAGTTGTACCACTGACACAGTGAAGGTTTGCACGGGTCGATGAGTGAATATGGAGATATACATACATATACACTAGTGGGAGGCAGAGGTTGGAGAGATGTAGTGAACGGGACAATACCTGTGATGCAGGAGGTCACTGCTGGTGGGGGAGACAGCAACAGTGCTACAATTAGGTCACTGCTGGTGGAGAAGACAACATCAGTGCTACAGTTAGGTCACTGCTGGTGAAGACAACATCACTGCTACAGTTGGGTCACTGCTGGTGGAGGAGAGAACATTGGTGCTTCAGTTAGGTCACTGCTGGTGAAGGAGACAACTAGTGCTACAGTTAGGTCACTGCTGGTGGAGGAGACAACAACGGTGCCGCATGCAGGTCACTGCTGGTGGAGGAGACAACAACGGTGCCGCATGCAGGTCACTGCTGGTGGAGGAGACAACAACGGTGCCGCATGCAGGTCACTGCAGACGCCGCTGTTGACCGACAATCACCGCCTGGACGCCTCACATCCCCCACGAGTGGAACAAAAGGTTTTTTAAATCTAGTTTTACCTGGATTTGAATTCCGTGAGTGAGCTCCTCCTGGCCGGTCGCCGCCGGCGCCTCGCCCGCTGGGTGTTTGACTCTAAGAAAACATCCTCGCCATCAGCTGGGAGGGAAAGTGGGGAGCTGGAAACGTATGATTCTGGAAAACTTTTATTTGCGAAGGAGATGTAAACATGGCAGTGTGTGTGTGTGACCAGTGTTCACGTCTGGGCTGACTAGGCTTCAGTGTTCCACAGTGTACAATCACATTTTGTGTGTGTGTACACCAGAGACAAGGAGGTAGTAGACTGTTCAGTGCTGCAAGAATGAAACAGACAGGTGAGGTGCACGTGAGATAAGACCATCAGTGAAGTAGGAGATTGATCGAAGAAAATCGTAGATGATTTCCTTTTTGAAGTAGGAGAAAAGCTGACCACAGCCAAAGCAGAAAGACTGGAGAAGGAAGAATTGCTCATCACAGTACTGTGGGCCATAAGAAATTAAGCCACCAAGGAATCCGTCCAGTTATGCTTAAGTTAATGGTTTAGTAGCCAGGAGGCTCTAGAACAAGCCAGGAAACTCTCTAACAAGGAGTAACTTCATGGGATATTCACCATCAGTATTAGGTTAAAGGATTCAAAGGGAATCGTTGCAGAGGATGAAGTAAATATACGTGAGGAACTGAATGACATATTCAGAAGTATTTTCAAAGTGGAGGACGCTGTAGCCACCAAAGGGGAGAAGGCCTTGGAATGTATTTGATATATCTTGAAAAGACATACAGACTACAGAGGAGAACACCACGCCTCTGTATGATGGATGGTGCTAATAACAGTCAAGCTTCATGTGGCTCGTCTATGCATTAAAGTTATAGGAAGCAACAGTCGGACGCGTACAACCTACATCTACAAAAACGATTTGCCGAACGAGATAGATTCAGACCTGAACTTGTTTTGCTGATGGTATGATAATTGTGAGAGAAATGGGAATCAACAAGGATTGAGACGTATTGCAGAAACCATCATAAGATGCAGTGATTGTCAGGCAAATGCTTCATTGTAATTTAACTCTTAAAGACGTGTAAAGTCACGAAGATGAGAAGCCGTGTGAACAGGATCGCAAGGAGAGGCAGGCTAACTGTGTTTTGGTCAGTGTCAAAGTTACCGTTAAGTATATGGACGGTGATGCGTTTGAGATGTATGTATGTATGTACCTGACGCACGTCCATTCGTCCTGAGCTGGAGTAAACCACAGTTGTCTGGTCTCGTCACTGCCGGGGGCTCTCTCGTAGAACTGATATAGGTAGGGACCAGAGGAATGAAACCGGGACGGTACCAGACCCAAGTGGAATGATTTAGGAAGGGGAGGAAAGTCCTCCATCTTCCCAGGGCGGAAGAAGAAGAATAAAGAAAGGCGTCATGTCTACATATACGTATATTTCAAAGACGCCATGACGTTAACACAGAGCCGGTCTGTGGTGCTGGAGAGTGCTAAGGAAAATGGAAACAGTTGAAAGGTAGGCAATAGATGTGTTCGGAGGGACGTGAGGAAGTGTAGGGAGGGACGTGAGGAAGTGTATGGAGGGACGTGAGGGAGTGTATGAAGGGACGTGAGGAAGTGTAGGGAGGGACGTGAGGAAGTGTAGGGAGGGACGTGAGGAGGTGTAGGGAGGGACGTGAGGAAGTATATCTTGAGCATGAAGGTTGTGGATGTGTGAAACACGTTAAGCCAGGAGGGAGTCACCAAATGTGACCACTGGTTGGACAATCCAACGTTATTGTACAAGACACTGGAACGGATGTGGTGTGCCCAGGAGTGTACAGGCCCCTCCCTGTATATACTGAGTGCCGGTAACACACACACACACACACACGCACACACACACACACACACACACACACACACACACACACACACACAGAGCCAGGGACGAAGGTGGCAGGGGTCAGGGGGTCCCGGGGGTGAGGGGGGTGTACATATGCACACGGGGAGGTATAACTCTTGCCTGGCGTTCCTCTCCCAATTCCCAAGCCTTCCCTTTGTAGTTGATAGCCAGACTCCGGGGTCGGGAGGAGGCTAAACCACACGCACCCAGAGGGTCGACCACCTCGCGATCCACCCCGTAGTGAAGATGAACCTTATCGTCAGGGGTTAGCGCCGCCGCTACACGCGCCCCACTCCAGGCCCCCATGTTAAGTCCCTAGCTAATAACACAGAAGATTTGTGGCTGAGCAGGACTGTAATGTATCAGCCTCGCCATGCATACTTTAGTCTTATATGAGACGGTTGTGGGGAGACGGCTGCCCCTCCCCTCCCTCCCCCCCCATGCACCCTCTCCCCGTGCCACCCACCCACCCACCCACCCACGCCGTCCCCTGACCCATAAACAAGGTCGCTGAAGATGCTGCCTTGTAACCCCGGGAAATGATCAACTTGTTCGGCAGGGAGGTCACGCGTCGGGTCACCGACGCGGTGACCCGACTCGGGAGGTCTTGCCGGGGTCATAGCTGTGGCCTGGGTCGGGGGAGGGAAGATTGTAGTGATTGTAGATTAAGGTTGTTGGTTATAGACGTGACCCAACCCCCACCCCTTGGTCGTTACAACAGTGGTTGTAGGTCACAACAGTGACCCCTGGTTATCAAGGCAGTGGGATTTGGTCACAAGCAACGCCTTTCTGTCCTCACCAGCGCAAGAAAAAGAAAGTAATCAAACAAGAATTATGAAGATAGAGTTGTAAATAAATCATCCCTGTAGACCTTGTTTAAGCAACTGAACATCCTCACACCAGTGCCAGTATCATGCATGCATGACCTGACTACAGCTGTATCATGACAACGACAGTGTCATGTGTGCATGATCTGACTACAGCTGTATCATGACAACGACAGTGTCATGTGTGCATGATCTGACTACAGCTGTATCATGACAACGACAGTGTCATGTGTGCATGATCTGACTACAGCTGTATCATGACAACGACAGTGTCATGTGTGCATGATCTGACTACAGCTGTATCATGACAACGACAGTGTCATGTGTGCATGACCTGACTACAGCTGTATCATGACAACGACAGTATCATGTGTGCATGACCTGACTACAGCTGTATCATGACAACAACAGTATCATGTGTTCATGACCTGACTACAGCTGTATCATGACAACAACAGTATCATGTGTGCATGACCTGACTACAGCTGTATCATGACAACAACAGTATCATGTGTTCATGACCTGACTACAGCTGTATCATGACAACAACAGTATCATGTGTTCATGACCTGACTACAGCTGTATCATGACAACAACAGTATCTGTGTGCATGACCTGACTACAGCTGTATATCATGACAATATTTGTTTGCATACATTAGTGATTCATCTGTGCATCATCTTACACTCATCAAAAGTTCGTGAATCATTTGTTGATATTAGCACACTACTTAGAGGGTAAAGCAGAGACGTATCTAAGATCCAAATGTAGGCGTCGGTCACGATGTAGAGTGTTGTAGAGTAATATGACAGTGTCTTGAACTTCTTTTGTAGATTTATTGTTGAAATATAAGTTGTAGGGTGGTGTTGTAGGTGGGGATATAAACACAGTGGTAGGAGCCACTGTGGTGTATGTTGTTGTAAGTTGTTCGTTCTGGGAACTGAAGGCAGATGCAGTGTGGTAGCTGTGGTACTGGTGATGGTGGTACTTGTGGTAGTGGTTGTGGTAGTAGTTGTGGTAGTAGTAGTTGTGGTAGTGGTTGTGGTGGTGGCCACCGTCCAAGCAACCATAGCCAGACGTCTGAACACACGCCACCTGGGTCTCCTTCTGGGCCCCGTCCACCCCTGCTCCGCATCCGGCCCCGCCCGGCTCCGCCCCGCCACGCCCCTATCTCCCTCAGCCCCGCCTCTCCCAGCTGGCCCCGCCCTGCAGCCTGGCTGGGGCTTCTGCTCCTGTCAATGATCACATTTACTCGAGCAGCTGCAACAGCAGCTTCCCGGGTCAGGTTCCGCTGTGCTGCCACTGCTGCTGTTTGTAGTATAGAACAGCTGTTCATGTTGTTCTTGCTACAGCTGTTGCTGCTGCTGTTGTTTGTAGTATAGAGCAGCTGTTCATGTTGTTCTTGCTACAGCTGTTGCTGCTGCTGTTGTTTGTAGTATAGAGCAGCTGTTCATGTTGTTCTTGCTACAGCTGTTGCTGCTGCTGTTGTTTGTAGTATAGAGCAGCTGTTCAAATTGTTCTTGCTACAGCTGTTACTGCTGCTGTTGTTTGTAGTATAGAGCAGCTGTTCATATTCTTCCTGCTACAGCTGTTGCTGCTGCTGTTTGTAGTATAGAACAGCTGTTCATGTTGTTCTTGCTACAGCTGTTGCTGCTGCTGTTTGTAGTATAGAGCAGCTGTTCGTGTTGTTCTTGCTACAGCTGTTGCTGCTGCTGCTGTTTGTAGTATAGAGCAGCTGTTCGTGTTGTTCTTGCTACAGCTGTTTCTGCTATCGTTGTTTCTCTGTTGCTGCCACCTCTTCCTCTGTTGCTGCTGCTGCTGCTGGTGCAGCTTCCTGACAACATCAGCTTCTCTGCCACCATTCTCCTCTTGTTCTAGTACTTTATCTGTGGCTACAGCTGTGGCCACGGGGCTGTTACTTCTCCAGCTGTTGTCGACGTTATAGAAAACGCCATCCCTTCCATTATTATGGCTCTCAGTAATTCAGCTGCAGCTGCTGCGTTTGCTGCAGCTGTTCCAACTTCAGCTGTTCTCGCGCTGCTAATGTTATTGATGGTCGTTACCAATATTTATGAATAACTTCCCTGAAT
The DNA here is from genome assembly GCF_036320965.1 of Panulirus ornatus. Lineage (NCBI taxonomy): Eukaryota > Metazoa > Arthropoda > Malacostraca > Decapoda > Palinuridae > Panulirus > Panulirus ornatus. The sequence goes on from NC_092233.1 coordinate 58,649,727, forward strand.
AATTTTGTCACAAACTCCCTCTCAAGGTTACTTACGTCACGTCCTCCGTAACACCATGTGTGACAGCTGTCTCAAGACCCGTATGACAGTTGTCACGAAGACCTGTATGAGAGGCGTTACGAGACCCGTATGACAACTGTGACATGACCGGTATGACAAGTGTCACGAGACCCCCTTATGACAGCCGGTCAATGTCAGTCATGTTGATGTTTCTGATTTTACTTTAAACCTGTTGTCAGCCATGAATGGATTGGACGATTAGGTTGGTAGTACTGATGGGTTACATGTTGGTAACCCAGAAAGAAATAAAATGTAGTGTGTAACGCGTTGGTAGTTAGATGGACCGTTGGCAGCCCTGGGGTAAATGTTGGTACAACATACTGTTGGCAGCCTTAGGACAGACGTTGGCATGGCATTCGGCAGCTCGAGGGTGAAGGGGAGGGCGGGGAAGGCTGTCAGTCGTGCTTCGGTAAGTACGACCCAGAAATCCCCAGCAACAAGTACGACCCGCAGATCCCAACAGTAAGTACGAACAGCAGATCTCCAACAACAAGTACGACTCCCAGATCCTCCAACAATAAGTACGACTCCCAGATCCTCCTACAATAAGTACGACCCGCAATCTCCAACAACAAGTACGACTCCTAGATCCTCCAACAATAAGTACGACTTCCAGATCCTCCAACAATAAGTACGACCCGCAATCTCCAACAATAAGTACGACTCCCAGATCCTCCAACAATAAGTACGACTCCCAGATCCCCCAACAATAAGTACGACCCGCAATCTCCAACAACATGTACGACCCAGAGATCTCAATAAGAGGCACGACCCCGCAGATCCCCCAACAATAAGATTGTATTCATCATCCAAAAGACAATATTAGGGATCAGTGGTAAGATTTGCCAACATTTCAATTAGGGGGTCCTGGCTCCTCCCAGAGAGAGAGAGAGAGAGAGAGAGAGAGAGAGAGAGAGAGAGAGAGAGAGAGAGAGAGAGAGAGAGAGAGAGAGAGAGAGAGAGAGAGAGTATAACGACGAGTGGTCGTTTCGTTAGCTTTGTACATAGTGAACTGTGGCTGCTGAAGACCCTAGAGTTTATATCATAAACACGTAGCTTCCTAAAATTCTCCAGTACGACCCTTTTGGTCCGACCGTACGACCCTCTGGGCACAACAACGGTACGACTTCTGAACACTACGGTACGACCTTTTAACACGACGGGTACGACCTGTGGATGTGATGGCCTTGCTTTTAGACCAGAAGGATCGTGTTGAAGGATCTTTTGAAGGATGAAAAAAAAAAGAATCATTAGAAACAAGGGTCGTACTGTTGTGCTCTCGTGGTGTCGTGCCGTCGTGCTCAGGAGGTTAAGGTTAATGGCCTGTTATTCAGGACCTGTCCTGCGGGAACGACCATCAACTACACGTGTAACAGCCCAAACTGTTGCCTCTAACTACCATCCTTCACCTTAATGATTGGTGGAAAGTTTGGAAAGACCGGTACCTCCTCCAAGTGAGCGTGTCGAGCTCCCAAGGTTGGGCGTGTCCAGGTCCCCAAGTGGGCGTGGCTGGACCACCAAGTGGGGCATGGCTTGTTTCCCAAGTGGGTGTGGGTAGCTCCTCATGTGGACGTGGCTGGCTCCCCAGGAGGGCGTGGTCAGATGGGTATCCCAAGTGCCCTTAGTAAGTCATTTCATTTCACTGTTAACATATGGATTAGAAACGTACAAGAATATGACGTGGAAATACAGTAGATACAATATAGTGGCACTTGTAGTTATCAGTTGTAGGGAAGAGACAGTATGACCCATTCTACAAGCAGTGCTTGAAGCTTGTATTGAAGAGACAGCATTACCCATTATACAAGCGGTGCTTGAAGCTTGTATTGAAGAGACAGCATTACCCATTATACAAGCGGTGCTTGAAGCTTGTATTGAAGAGACAGCATTACCCATTATACAAGCAGTGCTTGATGCTTGTAGGCAAGAGAGTACTACCCATTATACAAGCAGTGCTTGATGCTTGTAGGCAAGAGAGTACTACCCATTATACAAGCAGTGCTTGAGGCTTGTAGGGAAGAGACAGTACTACCCATTATACAAGCAGTGCTTGATGCTATTGGACTGGAGGATGGAGACTGGTGTAACCCTAGCCATGGCAGGTAGAAACTAGGATATAAATTTGGTGACATCAAAATGGTGGAGTAGTGAGCGGTGGACTCATGGATTGACTGGGAGGTAGAGGAGAGAGAGAGAGAGAGAGAGAGAGAGAGAGAGAGAGAGAGAGAGAGAGAGAGAGAGAGAGAGAGAGAGTCCTGTTGACATACTTATATATCCTATTTAATACTCCCCATGCTCTCCTGGGTAGGTTAGGTCCCCCTACTCCACCCCACCCGTTATAAACACCCCCTCCCCTCCCTTCCCCCCCTGCTCCTAACCACCTCTTTGTCTAACTTTACGCCCAATTTTTTCCCTGACTTAACACCTTAGTGTTTTTAGATGCACTATGTATTTTTTTTCCTTCGCCTTTCCCCCCCCCCCCTCCCTCCCTCCCTTAGAGCGAAACAATACGAGAACTGATGTAACAGAAAACGATACTTTTCCATTTCTTTAAAACTGTTTGAAGCGTTTTACGTGGGTGATATTTATGTATTCATGGCCACCATCACACCCATGTAGAGCTCCCACTTGCACCCTTCTACACTACTAGCGATCCATCCTCTCTCCCAGCATCACACCCATGTAGAGCCCCCACCTGCATCCACCTACTCCACTGGCTGTCCATCCTCTTTCATCGTCACACCCATGTAGAGCCCCACCTGCACCCACCTACACCACTGGCGGTCCATCCTCTCTTCGTTTCCTCTGAACCGATGCTTTTCTCACCCCTTCCATCACGGCCTCCCCACTCCCCCAGCCAGGCCTCCCTACTCCCCCAGCCAAGCCTCCCCAGAGCCAGATAACCGAGACTAGGACCAGCGCCCCGCCCCGCCCCGCCCCTCCCGGCCCCGCCCCGCCCCGCCCCGACCCGCCCCGGGGACCTTGGTTGCCCTATAGATAACACCGTTGTTATTCCCCTGACAACTGCCAAACCTGGGCCCTCCCGCCCGGCCACCACTGCTGCCACCACTACCACCACTAACATAGGCCCTCCTAACTTGCCACCTTTGCTGCCACCACAACTACCACCACCGACCTGGGACCCTCCCACCAAGCCACCACTGCTGCCACCACTACCACCACCATCCTGGGCCCTCCTACCTTGCCACCATTGCTGCCACCACCACCACTACCACCGACCTGGGACCCTCCCGCCAAGCTACCACTGCTGCCACCACTACCCCCACCACCATCCTGGGCCCTCCCCCTCGGCCACCACTGCTGCCACCACTACCTGGTACCACCATCCTGGGCCCTCCTACCTTGCCACCATTGCTGCCACCACCACTACTACCACCGCTGCCGCCACTGGCCAGCACAAGGAACATGACCGGCCATTGTTACCAACGCCTCAAGGGGACTCTGACTCATGTTAATTAAAAGCCAGGTGTTGGTAACTTTGATGCTGGCATTTCCCCGGTCACTGTTGTCAGATCTGACCTCCAGTCACCGTGACGGATCAGCAACACCAACTTGACCTCCACGAGATCGATCAACCTTGACCCAAAAGGGCCCTTGCTTTAACCTCCCCTTGTTGAAAGTTCACCTCCGTTGACCTCTCTCTATCTCTCTCTCTATCTCTCTCTCTCTCTCTCTCTCTCTCTCTCTCTCTCTCTCTCTCTCTCTCTCTCTCTCTCTCTCTCTATCTCTCTCTCTATCTCTCTCTCTCTCTCTCTCTCTCTCTCTCTCTTACCGCGATTCATTATGATCTATAATAATTTGACCACAACTAACTTGACCTGAGTTGATGCCCAGTAACTCCATCTGATTCATATTAACCCGGTATGACCTCCTCTAACTAGCGCTGACATCTCAATCGAGACCTGAATTTCGCTGACCTGAACTGTTGTCACCTCATTCAATCCACCTAGGATGACCCCCCTCAGATTTGACCTTGGCTAAAACGAACTCACTTATGCTAATCTCGAACGACCTCCATCCACACGAGATGATATTCTTTGACCCTCAGATGACCCTCAGTAACCTACTGGACCAGCTTGACTTAACCAATAGAGGAAAATATGTGTGGGGCGTTTAGTCAGAGCTATGTAGGGCTGGTCCTCAGGGCTGCGTAGGACTTTTCCTCAGGGCTGTGTAGGGCTGGTCCTCAGGGCTGTGTAGAGCTGGTCTTCAGGACTGTGTAGAGCTGGTCCTCAGGGCTGTGTAGAGCTGGTCCTCAGGGCTGTGTAGGGCTGGTCCTCAGGGCTGTGTAGGGCTGGTCCTCAGGGCTGTGTGGGGCTGGTCCTCAGGGCTGTGTAGGGCTGGTCCTCAGGACTGTGTAGAGCTGGTCCTCAGGACTGTGTAGGGCTGGTCCTCAGGGCTGTGTAGGGCTGGTCCTCAGGGCTGTGTAGGGCTGGTCCTCAGGGCTGTGTGGGGCTGGTCCTCAGGGCTGTGTAGGGCTGGTCCTCAGGGCTGTGCAGGGCTGGTCCTCAGGACTGTGTAGGGCTGGTCCTCAGGACTGTGTAGGGCTGGTCCTCAGGGCTGTGTAGGGCTGGTCGTCAGTGCTGTGTGGGGCTGGGCCTTGGTATTTTGTTCCCCTTCGAGAGCGGGCGGGGCTTGGAGCGACTGGAGGGAGCGTGGTGGGGCGACGTGGTTAGGGGTAAGGAAGGGCGGAGTGCTAGTTTTGCTGGGTGGGATTGGACCAGAGGGTTAGGCCGGTGAGGTTGGACCGGTGGGATTGGACTGGTAAGGTTGAACGGGTGGGGTTGGAACCTCACAGAGCGAGGTTAGTTTTTCCAGTTCCCAGCTTCTCTCACTCCTCAGCTTTCCAACTCCGCCCCGCCCCTCTCTCTCTTTCTCTCTCCCGACAGGTCCTCCACTCACTCCCCGACTCCTTTCTTACCCTTAAAGGACCTTATCGGTCTTATCGCCTGAGCCTCAGGGCTTCAGAGTTCCCTGAATGACCCCCAGATCTCTCTCTCTCTCTCTCTCTCTCTCTCTCTCTCTCTCTCTCTCTCTCTCTCTCTCTCTCTCTCTCTCTACATCGTTCGTCACGATGTTTACTTCGTTTGTCTCGCCTATTCACGTCTTTTGTTTTATATCTAATTCATTAATCATCAGTGTACATATTACTCCTTATCTCTCCTAATATGATTTATATTTCTTTTATCTATATAAACGCTTACGTACATTTTGAATAAACAGTGTATTCCTCGGCGTTTGCATGAAGGGCGTACCACCGTCCATCTCATTCAAGACAAAGGAATGACTCCTGTTGTCATGCGATGTTTGCGCTACACTATATTTTGCATGATTGACTCGGTGTTTAACTCCTAATGATGTTTATACTACGTCAACGGTCGGTACATTTGATGAATTGTTTAGGTGTATATTTAGATAATTCAGTAATGTTTCAAGAAATATTTCTTCGCTGAGCAAAATATCTATAGGACTATTTTTTTTTCCCCCGTTCAACAATTTGTTTCCTTTGAATGTTGATATTTCTCATGAACATTGTTACACTCGGGAAGTCTTGCCTTTACAATGGATGGGTAGTGAAAGGTGTGGTGGATGTAGGCAAAGACTGTATTGTGGTAATGCCCCCTTTTTTTGGGGGGGGTGCAGGTGGGTTTATGTAATGTGAGGCGTGGTGTAGTGAGAGCCGTTGTAGTGGCACAGTGAGGCTTAGTAACTATGGACAAAGACTGTATTGTGGTAATGTGTTATAGGAAGAGGCATTTTAACCACAATTGTAGCCACGGCCTCTGTGGTGTTTCTATTGAATTTGCGTCTATCGTACTGCCCTGATTGAAGGCTTTATTGCTTTTGCATGGATTATTGGATTTTTTAATTCACCATCATTTTTTTGATATCAGCGGTAACAGCCTCCGATGTGGGTGTGGAAATTCGCTTTTGTGAATTAGCATGATAGAGTTATGTGGCCTGGGGAGATGGGCTTTAGCTTCCTTGTATTATTATATAGATATAGCACGTAGATACAACAGGAGAATAGCAACAGAGATATGATTGCTTTTAGTGCCCTGCTCGTCGACTGGTTCTGTGCCTGTCAGCCCTCATGTCTCACGAGGGGGTCTTGCTTCTGGTAGACGTGAGCGGCAGTAGAAAGGAAATGAGCGTAGGTGTGACATGAGCGGAAGTAGAAAGGAAATGAATGTAGTGTAGTGTCCAGGCTTGAGGTAATGAGAGACATGAGGATATAAATGGCAGCTCCTGCCTGTAAATTGCTTCAACTGTCAGTCGTGCTTATATTCCACGATATACTTTATTTTCCCTTACACTTTTTTGCGTGATTCGTCGAAGACTGGGTCCAAAGGTGGACTCCCTCAGTTAAGAATATTGAGAGAATCCATAATAGGGGAAATGATAAAGGTAGTACATGCATGGAAGCTGTCATGGTACTGACCATGGTCTGTTCTTGACCGGGTGCCACGTACAAGTACCACCACCGTAGACGCCTCTCGTCTGTGGTCCGTCCTTGATGAAGCGACATGTACAGGGACTGCGTGAGACCGGATCCCGTACTTAGCTCTGGTCTCACGTACCCCAGGATCTTCCCGCTACCCGGACCAAGTAAAAGTTACTCTGAAATGGGAAACCGACAGACGCTTTAGGCCAGGTCGCTACAGTACGTTTGTGTGTAAGTGTGTGTGTGTGTCAGGAGTGGTGAAGCCTGGTCCTCTGACATTCCAATGGTCTTTACTCTTCTTTCTCCTTCGTCCACATCATTTCCTCGCTTAACTCCTCTTCTTTCTGCTTCCTGTCTCTCCTCTTCGTGCTTTTTCCACTCTCCGCCACCTCCCTTGACCGCAATACCCCGCGGCCCACGGGCCACAGCCTCAGCAGACCGCACGCGTGAGGATGTTTCGCCGTGCGTGTTGTTGTTGTTGTGACGAAAGCAACATGGCCGACGTGGAACTCAGCTCTGATTGGTAAAAATCAGTCACGTGACATTCAGACGAGCGTTTGATTGGCCGGTTCCTTTGTTTACATTTAAGTCTCACCTGGTGGGGGAAAAAATAAGTTCTAGCAGAGTTTGTTGATTACCATTTGGTGTCTATCCTACAAAAAAAAGCAATTTAATGTTAATAAATTGTAATACTCAAAATTTTAAGGGCGTTATTACCGCATGGACTCATGACCACGCTGATGATAAGGCAAATACGAAAGCGTATAACAGGATTATCTGGCATGACAATGGTAGAAGTATTGGAGTAAGCCTAGATATGTTAGACATTCTTAGTGAAGGATACGATGTAAGAAGATAGATAGGGGATGAAGAACTAGACCTTGTTCTTAACTTGCCGATGGTCAGGTCATAGGCCATATGACCTGTCACAGAACAATTCAGCCTTGTCTCAGTTCAAGAATACGAACATGTCTGCAGCTTGTGCTAAGCACCGTGTGTAATGTATTTAGTCCAGTTTATATGTTTAGTTTCTTTCCATGATGTCCTGTGGAAGATGTGTGGCACAGACGTGAGCTAGGCTGGTCTAGCGTGTCTGTGCTTGAATGTGGTGACTGTTAAGAGTCTAAAGTCTGCCAGTCTTTTTGGTGTCTGGTGGAAGATGCGGGCGACAGAGCCGACGATGTCTGAAGCCAGATATGTCCATCAGTCATGTGTGTGGTGTCTGATGTCGGGTGTGTTTGACAGAGTCATGCCTGTGGTGTCATGTGTGTAACAAAATGTCTGCCAGAGTCATATCTGTGGTGTCTGGTGTCAGATGTGTCTGGTAGAGACATGTCTGTGGTGTCTGGTGTCAGAACCTTCCCTCCTCTGTAAAGCAAGTCTTTCACATTTACATAAGTATATTGACAGCAGTAACAAAGTTTGTGAATTGTCACAAGTTTCACTGTAAACGTGTGTATGAAAATGTATGTGCCGTTAGTATGCAGTACTCATACATCACATGTATATTTTATACGTATATTCTCTCTCTCTCTCTCTCTCTCTCTCTCTCTCTCTCTCTCTCTCTCTCTCTCTCTCTCTCTCTCTCTCTCTCTCTCTCTCTCTCTCTCTCTCTCTCTCTCTCTCTCTCTCTCTCTCTCTCTCTCTCATCTGCTTTCTGGACCTTTCATTCTTCCCCCACATTCACTCCCTCCATTCATCCACCCCATCATATCATACATCGCATCATGCATTTAAATCACGACCAGACAAATAATTTAATGATATCAAATTATCAGTGAATAATCCGTTCAAAAGTGACACATTTCAACATATTCTCTACACTTTAGGGTATAAACTGCATTCCAGAGTATCGAGCGGTTTAAATTAGGTCAGAATGTGTTTTCCATTCATTCTTTCCAATAAAATTTCCATGTCAGTATACTCTCTCTATGCTACGTGGTGTTGCCGGCTGATGCGTCCCCATCTATAGTGGTGGGTGGGGAGGACACTTCTGCTTTACTATCCCGTCTCCACCTATAGTGGTGGGAAGGAAAGAACCTCCTGCTTTACTCTAGTGATGGTTAGGGAGTGGCCGTCTGTTTTACTATTCTGTCTCCATCTATAGTGATGGGTGGGGAGGGGCGCTTTAATTTACTATCTCGTCACTATGTAGACGAGGAAAGTTGATAATTATTACCGTCCTGCGGTAAATAACCTCGTCACACACCACCAGCTCCTTTGGTATCTTTCGGCATGTACTTCCTCTTTCCCTTCCACTCACTCTTCATTCTCCCTTCTCCCTCCTTCCTTCCCTCCGACGCCTCTTCCTCCTCCCTCAGTGTTTATCCCGGCGGCTCCTGCCGTGCAGTCTGTTAGTAATCACTAAGACAATAAAGCTCTACGCCATCATTCCTACCCTGCTGTATCACCCAGGAATTCTGGGAGCCATTTTTCTCCCCCAAGCCAGGCTGCGATGGGGAGACCATGCCAGCGGGAGGCATACGTCCCTTACTATATAACCGATGCAGCAGTGGACGGGCATTACACAGCTCCTGCCGGAGGAGGAGGAAGAGGAGGAGGAGGTGGTGGTGGTCCGTGGCTTCAGGAGCTACCCGTTGGCTTCTTCACGGCACTCGCCTCGCTGCTAATTTGCATATTTTCTCCATTGGCGGGGCCGAAGAAGCTCATGTTATCCTGGTTGTACACTGTGGCTGGCCTGTTCCTCCCACCGCCCGCTACGGAGATTGATTGTTGAGAGTTTAATGTGAGGCCGCAACTGAGAGACAGACCCCCCACTGCCTCGCTGCCATCATTGTATTACGCCCACGTCTCCTTGATGGACGTGGCGGCCACACGTCTCCTTGATGGACGTGGCGACCACACGTCTTCTAATGCCTCTTCATCCCCCACGTCTCCTGACGGACGAGGCGGCCACACGTCTCCTAATGCCTCTTTATCCCCCACGTCTCCTGACGGACGTGGCGGCCACACGTCTCCTAATACCTCTTTAATTCGGACTTTCCCCAAGCTATCCTCTGGGGAGGCTGCATCATTGCAACCTTTTTTCTTTTCTTTCTTTTTCTTTTTTTTTCCAGGATGAACGGCGAACGTTGAATGTTTGATCTTCCAGGTGCTGCCAGATGGTTCACTCTGCACCGGCTGTCCCACCAGCCGAGAGAGAGAGAGAGAGAGAGAGAGAGAGAGAGAGAGGAACGTGCACATACCAGACGTCAGCATAGGGCCACTAACCATACCTCTCCCTGTGCCACAAGCAGGAGTGAACCTGACGTCCTCTATTCACCTTCATGTTCACCGTTCACCATGATATATCGTGAACAAGCCAGATGAACACTTAGGTGTCAGTTCACCAGACTGAATGTAAAGAAATGGAACGTATCTTGACGACACGCGTGACACCCTCGTCATTCTCTAGTTCCCAAATTGTCTTTCTAATTTGTCTTGAACCTTAGTGTCTTTTTTTTATCATCATCATCATCACCATCATCATCATCATCATCATCATCATCATCATCACCATCATCATCATCATCATCACCATCAACCATCATCATCATCACCATCATATATTAAGTCGAGCTGAGCGTCCTCACGACTTATACCAAACGGTATTCGTTGTGATGTTGGTTCTGTTTCTGCTTTCATTCTTCCTTCGTTAAGTTTTTTGCTTTCATTTTTTTTCATTTTTTCTATTTTACGTGTATTTCTTCTTCTTCTTCTTCTTCTTCTTCTTCTTCTTCTCCTTCTTCTTCTTCTCCTCCTTCTCTTGTCTTCTACATTCATTTTTGTCTCCGTTATCTCTCCTTCTTCTTTCATGCTGATAATCTTCTTTGTGGTCTTCCTTTACCTTTATTGTTCCTTCCGTTCCTCTCTCTCTCTCTCTCTCTCTCTCTCTCTCTCTCTCTCTCTCTCTCTCTCTCTCTCTCTCTCTCTCTCTCTCTCTCTCTCTCTCTAGGACCCTGTGAAGGGTGGGTGTGTCGAGGGGTGGCCTGGGGGGGGGGACCAGGGTAATCCAATGAGGACAGTGTAAGTGGTTGTACGTGTCTCCTACCCTCCCCCCCCCCATCCCCCCGGGCTTGTGGCAGGACCGCCACCCACCCTGCCACCCACCAGAGCCACCCCTCCTCACCGCCCGCTCCACCCACTGTGTCCCACCTTCCACCCCTCGCCACCCAAAACACATTCAAGTCCATCGTTACACCCATTCCTGTTTCTCTTGCCGCCCACTCCATTCATCTGCGTCCATCCTGCCACCCTCCCGCCCACATTCCTCCTGTCGCCGCCCACTCCATCCATCTGCGTCCATCCTGCCACCCTCCCGCCCACCATTCCTCCTGTCGCCGCCCATATGCATCCATCCTGCCACCCTTCCGCCAACCTTTGGTCCTCTTGCCGTGCACTCCATCTATCTACGACCATCCTGCCCACCTCCTGCCGCCCACTCCATCTATCTACGACCATCCTGCCCACCTCCTGCCGCCCACTCCATCTATCTACGATCATCCTGCCACCCTCCTGCCGCCCACTCCATCTATCTACGACCATCCTGCTGCCGTCTTGCCCACCCTTCGTCCTCATGCCGCCCACCCACTGGGACACGACTCTCGTGCTCCCCACCGCACCCTTGGGCGTACTAACCCTCCATCTCCCCAGACCATCCAAGATCCTCTTACTTCCACTCCCCTCCCCAACTTCACCCTCCACCAGGCCAGATTGGCTCCCCACCATCTCCACATGCCCCACCCCAACCCCAGCTCCTCTCCCCGGCCGGCCAGATTGTGCTGGCGTCTACATTATTTACAAACACTAGTCGGATAAAACTCCGGGAGGAGGAGGAACTTGGCCAAGTCGTTTACATGGCTGCTAAAGTTTCCATATAAAAGCAGCTATATTTTCGCCAGTGGCCAGCGGAGGGGGTAATGAAACTGGCCCCGAGGCCGGTGGAGGTGGGAGAGTGTGGCGGAGAAGGAAGAGAGGGAGGGAGAGGAGAGGCTCAGAACACAGGTGGAGGAGTGAGTGGGTTAGGATTGTCAACTTCGAGGGAGGAAAGTTGGTCATGAAGATTTCTGGCAGTGTACCCTGCTTCCCCACCCTACACCCAACAACCCACAAACACACCCCAAGGCCTGAGGAGGGCCAAAGCTTTGAGGGGTCCGACTGTCACTGGGAGCCCTGAAGAGGGCCAGGATGAGGGTCCTTTTGACATCAGGTCCTGAAGAGGGCCAGGATGAGGGTCCTTTTGACATCAGGTCCTGAAGAGGGCCAGGGTGAGGGTCCTTTCGACATCAGGTCCTGAAGAGGGCCAGGGTGAGGGTCCTTTTGACATCAGGTCCTGAAGAGGGCCAGGATGAGGGTCCTTTTGACATCAGGTCCTGAAGAGGGCCAGGGTGAGGGTCCTTTCGACATCAGGTCCTGAAGAGGGCCAGGGTGAGGATCCTGCTGAAATCATGGCCTGAAGAGGGCCAGGGTGAGGGTCCTGCTGACACCAGGACCTGAAGATAACCAAGATTAAGGGATGTGGATACATGTAAACATATGGTTGCATGTGTTTGCTTATCCGTACGTGTGCCTGCAGCATCCGGACGTGTTCCTGCAGCATCCGGACGCTGGCCGTAACCCCAAGAGAACTCTGGTTGGATCCGACGGCTGTAAGGAATTGATTTATTTCGGTTCCACGGCATGATACGCTCCCAGGGTCATTGTTGGCCGAAGCGGTTATTCAGTTGTTCGATTTGTTTTGTGATTCATTATTACACTCACGTTTCGGTCTTCCTGATCTAGTTCTTAAGTTGCTCGTATCCCTACATCCCTTCTTCTTTCCTCTCTTTAGTGCATCTATCTTTCTATCCGTTGAGCTGTCTATATGCCTGTCTCACTCTATCTACTGTGTCTATCTGCTGATCCTTAACATTGCCCTACCTAATTTTTCATAGGATGGGTCGCTTTCATACAGCCTCACACACACACACACACACACACACACACACACACACACACACACACACACACACACACACACACACACACACACACACACACACACACACACACACACCAAGAGCAAGTAAACAAACACAATAGTGTTTTCGTACTAAGTGCTATGTATCATGGTTCTCCCCCCCCCCCCCTCTCTCTCTCTCTCTCTCTCTCTCTCTCTCTCTCTCTCTCTCTCTCTCTCTCTCTCTCTCTCTCTCTCTCTCTCTCTCTCTCTCTCTCTCTCTCTCTCTCTCTCTCTCTCTCGGATATTAAAGTTGTTTTCCACATTTCCAGCCAGGGTCCAGCACGCCAGAGCCAGAGGCCCCTTAACCACGAAGTCATTTGCACATTAAGTAAACAATGGGAGAATAGCTGTATCTTCCTCGCTTTCTTCTTGTGAAGCCATTACTTATGATCTGTTGTGGACCCCGGTGGGTAGTTCATCATTTGCCTCGTTCTCCCCGGGTATAAGTGGAGGAACATGCAATTAGGGGTGTAATTTAAGGCTTATACAATGGTGTATATTGAGTTAGCTCCTTGGGTACGATACCTCTAGGAAGACGATGACTTCGCCTCAAGAGTACGATAACTCAGCTTGTTGAGTACGATGACTAAACATGTTCAAGTACGATGACTTAATTCTGTGAGTATGAAGACCTAGCCTATGGCATGCGATAACTGAATAATTTTTTAGGTACGATAACTCAACTTCATAGGTACGATGATTATACTTCTTGGGCGTAATAATGACTTAGTTTTTTTGCGTACGATAATTCAGTTTCTGAGGGACCATAGCTCAGTTTTTCGGGAAAAATAACTTGACTTTCTTCTGTACGAAAACTCAAGAACAGATCTAGCCCAACCAAAACTGCTTCTTTCTTGTATACAGCCATATCTAACACCGAAGAAAACGGGTTAACACAAGACTCTGTCTCAGACACTGAGTACGATAACAGCACCTGTGTTAGGTGGCTCAACACACCCACATGACGCCATCTTCTAACGTGGCATAACTTGAGTGATACCAGTGAATTGACGCCACAGCAACATCCCCTGGCCACCACAGCACCATCCCCTGGCCACCACAGCATCATCCCCTGGCCACCACAGCATCATCCCCTGGCCACCACAGCATCATCCCCTCGTCCACCACAGCACCATCCCCTCGTCCACCACAGCACCATCCCCTCGTCCACCACAGCACCATCCCCTCGTCCACCACAGCACCATCCCCTCGTCCACCACAGCACCATCCCCTCGTCCACCACAGCATCATCCCCCTGTCCGCCACAACATACGTAGCGCGTCCATCAAGCTTCGTTAATGACATTTACTTGTTTCATTTCAATATCGTTATGGTTATCGAAAATATTATTAGCGGGAAGGGCATGAGGACGCTCCCTGGACCGGGCCTGACAAACCCATCAGGCAGATTCCCGCGGCGTGGTGTTCGCATTTCACAGAAGGTGGAGTCTGGCTAAATCACATTACTTGGCTATATTCAGGCCAGCGCCAGCGCGGGATCACGCCCCTCCCAGCTATTGTCCCGCGCCGCACCTCTGGCTATAAATTCAATTGCAATAAATTAAAATTTAATGGGGAAATCTAGGGTCCCATTTTTTTTGTATGATTCTTTTTTCTCTCTCTCTCTCTTTCGGAATCGGAGTTAGCGAGCGGAAGGCGAGCTTTGATTGGAAATCTGTAGTATAGAAATTTTTGTTATTGTGCTTTTTGATGCCTGTTGCTAGGAATGTTGGAATGGGAATGGTTGTGTATATTGGTTTTGGGAATCTGTATCCCGTAGACAGAGAAAACTGGATTAGGGTTTTCCCAAAAGCTTTAAGGGAGCCAAACTATTGGCAGGATGTGCTTGATTTGTTATAATCCAACGGGGACTGAGTTCGTAGTGGTGAGGGCCCCCTCGCTCTCTATATCCAGCACAGAACCGAGCTCTCTCCTGAGCAAAACCATGAATAGACGCGCAGGACACAGACCGATCGTAACTAACACAGACTCACTGCGTAGATGGAGAGCACCTTCGATACTGTATACTGCTGCACAGACAGAAAATCGTGGACCAGACAGGCGACAGACAGAGACAGACTATAGAACACAGAAAATCGTGGGCCAGACTCACGACAGACAGAGACAGACAAGAACAGACACAGAAAATCATGGACTAGACACACGACAGACAGAGACAGACTAGAACAGACACAGAAAATCGTGCACCAGACACACGACAGACAGAGACAGACTATGGAACAGACACAGAAGATCGCGGACCAGACACGCGACAGACAGAGACAGACTAGAACAGACACAAAAAATCGTGGACCAGACACACAGACACACAACAGACAGAGACAGACAAAGTTTGTTTCTTGTGAGTGTTTCTATCAGTTGTATCAGAGGTTTAAGTCACAGCAAAAGTCACAGCAGAGGAGACAGCATACTTCACAGCATAAGTAACAGCACGACAGCTAGGGCTACAATATGTCAGTCATCATGATATCACAGTTCAGTCATCATAACATCACAGTTCAGTCGTCATGACATCACAGATCAGTCATCATAACATCAGAGGTCAGTCATCATGACATCACAGGTGAATCATGACATCACAGTTCAGTCATCATGACATCACAGTTCAGTCATCATGACATCACAGGTCAGTCATCACGACATCACAGTTCAGTCATCATGACATCACAGTTCAGTCATCATGACATCACAGTTCAGTCATCATGACACTGGGTCACCCTCAGTGAGGCCACATATACTGTTTTGAACCTCTTGACAGTGGAAGTCACAAGAGTCAACAGAGGAGCAACAGGAACCGACAGGGGATCAACATGACCCAACAGGGGAGCAACAGAACTCAACAGGGGAGCAACCCAACAGGGGAACAACAGAACCAACAGGGGAGCAACAGAAGTCAACAGACGTACGACAGAGGAGAGCATCAGGGCTCGACGTTGGGGTGGGGAGGAGGATAAAGTACTGAACGCGAGGGTAACGCGAGGGAAGGCAGGAGCAGCCAGGGTGAGAAGGGAGGGTAAGAATCACTCCCTGAGGAGCTCCACGGCCTTAAAATGCCTGAAGTAATCCAAAGTCTGCCTCCTGAACACTATCACTGACGACTTACGACGCGGCAGAGAGAGAGAGAGAGAGAGAGAGAGAGAGAGAGAGAGAGAGAGAGAGAGGGGGGGGGGAGAGAGAGAGAGAGAGAGAGAGAGAGAGAGGGGGGGGGGAGGGGGGAGGGAGAGAGAGAGAGAGAGAGAGAGAGAGAGAGAGAGAGAGAGAGAGAGAGAGAGAGACGACCCACCCTTCCCCCTCTGGCTCAGGGAGAGGGCCAGGGAGGTGGGCCACGTATGAGAGAGGCCAGGGGAGACTGACACCAAGGGAGAGGGCCAGGGATGTGGGCCACTTGAGAGAGAGAGAGGGGGGGGGGGAGCCAGGGAAGATTCTTACCTAATGATATGGCCAAGAAGGCTGGCCAGACGAGAGAGGGGGCTATAGGAGACCCGGGAGATGGCCAGGGAGGCTGGCCATAGGAGACCAGTACCCAGGAAGATGGCCAGGGAGGCTGGCCAGAGGAGACCAGTACCCAGGAAGATGGCCAGGGAGGCTGGCCACAGGAGACCAGTACCCAGGAAGCTGGCCACATGAGAGAGAGGGGCGGTGGGCGGACAGGGGGTCGACCGAGACCCAGGGAGTGTGGGAACCTCAAAGCCACTGGTGATGGGATGTATAATACACCTTATGTGTAGGTGGGACTCACACACCCCACTGGGACTGGCGCTAGTGGGGAGATGTCAGTGTCGGACAACACCAGGCCACAAGTCTCCGATGAATTTGATAATTCACAGCATGCAAATGAGCGGGTAACTCCCTCCCCGTCCTTACTTTGAGACTATTTACCTTGTCTGATGAGGCCGACAGATCCCGGTGACTTATTGTGCATACCACAGGTTATGTGGGGGAGGGTGTGTGTATGGGGTCATGCTCCCCTCATGGGACTAGGCTGCCAGGAGAGAGAGAGAGAGAGAGAGAGAGAGAGAGAGAGAGAGAGAGAGAGAGAGAGAGAGAGAGAGAGAGAGAGGGAGGGAGGGAGGGAGGGAGATGGAGAGCATAAGACGTCTGTAAGTAGTATTAAGACCTTACAGAGCAGTCCCAGATGAACCCAAATGCGTGGCAACAGCGAGTAACAAGTTTCACGAACCGAGCGGCATGCATGTGTGGTGAGCGCTACGCTCTCTCTCTCTCTCTCTCTCTCTCTCTCTCTCTCTCTCTCTCTCTCTCTCTCTCTCTCTCTCTCTCTCTCTCTCTCTCTCCCCAGTATACATTTTCCAGTAGCTCAACAAAATGCAATCCAGCCCTTGCCGATTGTGTAATGATTTCCATGTATATAGACTGATTACTGTCACCGTAACGTAAGCCGGCGTTAGTGGCTCCAGGCCCAACCTTATTTACGGAGGCCATACTAGAACGGCAAGTGTATATCAGCCCTGTATCAGGAGGCTATAACTAGAACACACACACACGCGCGCACACACACACACACACACACACACACACACACACACACACACACACAGTTCCCCACAGACCGGAATTCAAAATTACATTGTTGCCAGAATGAATAAGTTACAGCAGCAGATCCAATTCTACCGCTCGGAATAAAATGAGTGTAAGAAACGCATAATTTCTTTTTTAGCTCCATTATTTACAGGACAGACCTTGCCCTCTGCTCCCCTCGTGTATGTGTTCACACGTCGCGACCATCACCCTCCACATACCACAACAACCTCAGGTCTGGTGTGAATCCTTTTTTTTAATGTGATGCTTCGTATTACGTTGGGGCAGAGGAACACACAGGAAAATGTCTATACCTGACCAGAATTTGATGTGTCGCGTTAACCTTTCCTGATTTGACATCACCAACATGGCTCTCCTCTCGGGGGGGAGCTTTGTTGAACCTTTTAGTCACGGTGCCTGACCTCTGTAAAGCATTGGATTGGGTGTAGCAGAATTCTGTGCTTCCTCTGGCTTTTTCTGCTCCTCTTTGTTCAGTAATGCGTAAGCTTCTTGCCTCCCAGTCGCTGCGTCATAGTAGTGGTTTGTGGAACGGCTCACTCTTATCCTGTTAGCTATGGTGTCTCTTAGGGTCTTCTCCTACCACCCTACTGTCTCTCTCTTATCCCCCACCTAAGATCTTGTTTCAACAGACTTTCGCCCCGTTCACTCCTACACCGATGATTTCCCCTTTTATATATTTCAAGATTCGCTCGTGACCATATTGATCGTTCTTTATATTCCACTAAATACGTCTCCTCTGTTCATTCGGATCTGTGCAGCATCTCAGAGGTCAGGAAACAGTCATCTGGATGGAATGAACAATGCAAAAGTACAGTATTTCCCTATGTCTCTCTCTCTCTCTCTCTCTCTCTCTCTCTCTCTCTCTCTCTCTCTCTCTCTCTCTCTCTCTCTCTCTCTCTCTCTCTCTCTCTCTCTCTCTCTCTCTCTCTCTCTCTCTCTTGTTTCTTACCGTCAAATTCTATGAAACTGAAATTCAGTCTTGCAGTAATATAAGCTTGCTGGGATGGATGAACAGCTGGGTTGACTGTGAACCGACTGCTGCTAACCAGGATTCGAACCTATGCCATGCTCGACCCTGGGCGGGTGCCCGTGAATGCGTCACGGCCAGGAACGCTAACTGCTACACCAACGGGAGTCCATAACTTTATTCATGTCACAATTGACAGTAATGATGTCGATTCCACCATGGCTGACCCTAATGCAAACTTGTTCACTATATGCCTAGTAATCTGCCTTCAGATAGTTGAAGGCAGACCTGCATTCACGGGTCTCGAAGATGGTGCGTCTCTCTTCATTCCATGATCTGGTCGTAGGATCTCCTGTCCTTGTAGGATTCAGTGTCTCTGGACTCGCCCTCCCCACCCAAGGATCCAACTGGCTAATGACCTCGTTAATCCTGAGCCTCAACATCTTCCGGAGGAACTTGTGTGATTTAAGTGACCAGAGTCTTAATTCGTTTGCATTTTTTAATTCAGTTCTATAGTGCCATCTTTTTCATGCCCTGACTTCAGCATCCAGAGATAAGTTTTCTTACCTTCATCCCAGAATTCAGATATAGTTTCCATCACTTCATTCCAGGATCTAGAGATAGTTTGACTGTCTTCATTCCAGGATCCAGAGATAGTTTTACTGTCTTCTTTCCAGGATCCAGAGATAGTTTCCATCTCTTCGTTCCAGGATCCAGAGATAGTTTCCATCTCTTCCTTCCAGGATCCAGAGATAGTTCCAAATTCATTCGTTCCAGGACGCAACATCCAGGCAATAGGTGGTCCACGTCCCAGCCGTTCACATGATCACTCCCAGGAGGCTCTTCCCGGCGATGCAGGGCATTAATTACTAGAGCAATGAGTAGTCTAGATGGAGGAGGGTCTGCTGAGATGGGGAGAGGCTTAATGGAGTAAGGGGGAGGCTTGCTGAGGTTGGGGAGAGGCCGAGTTAGGTGAGGGGAAGGCATGATGAGGTTGGGTGAGGTGAGCTAAGGTTAGGGGAGGATAGGTGGGGCGAGGCAAGGTTAGTTAAGGTTAGGGGAGGAGAGGTGAGGCGTGGCAAGGTTGGTTAAGGTTAGGGAGGATAGGTGGGGCGAGGGAAGGTTTGTTAAGGTTAGGGGAGGATAGATAACAGTAGGATAGCTACTGTACTCCCTGATCTTAACCAGTACTACTGTATGTATGTACCCGTTATCTCTTGTATTCCTGTATTCCCTATCTCATGAGTGTACCTTATCTCTTTGTTTGCCTTCCCTTCGCTTACTTAATTTCCTTCTTTTTCTCTGAACACTTTCTTGAATTATTCCCCTTTACATTTTAGTCTCTTACTTTTTATCTCTTCTCTCCTTTCGCCTCCCCTTTATCGCTCATTGTCTGGTTCCTCATGCATCAGTCTGACGCCTCTCCCTCCGTTATTCATATTTGCTCTTTCCCCTCTTTCATCACACGTGTCTCCCCTCGCCTTCTTTCCCATTCCGGCTTTTACTTCGGTTTCCGTCACATTTCTGTTACTGCCTCTCCTCCCCGCCGTTGCTCACTTCTCTGTCTTGCCCTCCCCCTCTGTGTACGGTAGTGGGCCCTGATGTAGCTCTCTCCCCCTGGTGGTCTTACCCTTCCTCCTCCCCTACTGAGGAAGCCTCAACTCCCCAACACCTCCAACCCTAGGACCTCCCCTACTGAGGAAGCCTCAGCTCCCCAACACCTCCAACCCCAGAACCTCCCCTACTGAGGACGCCTCAGCTCCCCAACACCTCCAACCCCAGAACCTCCCCTACTGAGGACGCCTCAACTCCCCAACACCTCCAACCCTAGGACCTCCCCTACTGAGGAAGCCTCAGCTCCCCAACACCTCCAAAGGACCTCCCCTACTGAGGACGCCTCAGCTCCCCAACACCTCCAACCCCAGAACCTCCCCTACTGAGGACGCCTCAACTCCCCAACACCTCCAACCCCAGAACCTCCCCCACTGAGGGCGCCTCAGCTCCCCAACACCTCCAACCCTAGGACCTCCCCTACTGAGGAAGCCTCAACTCCCCAACACCTCCAGCCCTAGAACCTCCCCCACTGAGGACGCCTCAGCTCCCCAACACCTCCAACCCTAGGACCTCCCCTACTGAGGAAGCCTCAACTCCCCAACATCTCCAGCCCTAGAACCTCCCCCACTGAGGACGCCTCAGCTCCCCAACACCTCCGCCAGTGGGAACATTCGCACGCAAATTACTTTCATAAAAGAAGCTGGAATAAGAAGCTGGAATCATCCTTCGTAAAACACTCTAACTTATTCAATTAAGATGGCTTCCCTGGGCGGACATTCCCGAGCTGCTGATGGCCGGGCCCTTGGCTGGGCCTCTTGCTGGAACTCTTACTGGGACTCTTTGCTAGGACTCTTGCTGGGACTCGTGCTAGACCGCTTCCTAGGACCCATGCTAGGACTTTGGTTGAACCTGATGCTAAAACCGTGGCTAGGACTCTTGCTGTAACTGTTGCCAGGACTCTTGCTAGGACTCCCACTAGACTTCCCTCACTCAGCACCGTCCTGCAGATCCTCAGGACTCCAGCACATCCCTTATAATCCCTACAATGAACCAGCAGAACGCGGTGCGACACGGAGGTGAGGTGAACTCATCTGATTTCTTTCTTTTTCTCTTTTTTTTTTTTTGTCTGTGGAATAATGATCATTTTATCATCGTGGGGAGATCTGACACCACTGTTCAGGTATCCCAAGTGTCTGTATTTTTTTATCTGTGTGTGTGACAACACTGCCATCACTGCCACCACCTCTGCCACCACTGGAATGTTTGGTAGTTCTGTCTTTTATCTCCACCGCCACCAATGGAATGTTTTGCTGAACGTTGCCCTTTCCACCACTGCCACCACTGGAATGCCAGCTGACGCTCTCCTTCTTTAAGCTGGGAATCACCACCCTTCTGTTTTGGATGTACCCCAGCTAAGCTGTGGAGACAATACAAGAGGGTTATACCTCTTACCTGTGATGGTTCTCCCAGTAAGGTGTGGAAACCCTGTTACTTGGTTAAGGAGACTGTGCCACAAAGCTGACACCCGCCCCCCCCCCCCCCCATTAAGCTGTGGAGGTCCCGCCACTAAGCTGTGCCAGCCCTAGAACCCAATTAAGAAAGTACTACCACCACCGGCCTTTGCAAGGCCTCTGGAGGCTAACAGCTAAACTGCCACAGTTAAGCTGTTGACGCTCCCAGCTAAACTATGGAGGCCCGTAATTAAACCTAGACCCTCCGCCCGCCCACAACTGTATTGTGCAGTTCCACCCACACACCCCCATCCCTCCCCATCCAGGCTGTGGATGTCCTCCCCAGCTAAACTGTGGAGGTCGGAGCCGTAAAGTGGGAGGGGGTGTGGTGGATAGGTAGAGCAGCTCCCCCCCCTCGTTGGCCAACTGTGTCAGGAGGCCAATGGTCGGGGTGTTGATGTTATGTATCTGTAATGATTACTGTTATTTCCTTTATTGCCTTGTTTTGGGTAAAGTGGTGCTGGCTGTCTCTCTGGGGCCCGGCTGGCAGCACCACAGTTCAGCAGCTGCAACACCTGCAACAACACTAGAGTCAACAGCTGCAACAGCAGTACGATCAGCACCTGCAACAGCTCTACAGTCAATAGCTGCAACAACACTACAGTCAACAGATACAACAGCACCTGCAACAACACCACAGTCAGCAGCTGCAACAGCAGTACGGTCAGCACCTGCAACAGCGCTACAGTTAACAGCTGCAACAGCACCTGTGACAGCACTAGAGTCAGCAGCTGCAACAGCACCTGTAACAGCACTACAGTGAACAGCTGCAACAGCACTACAATCAGCAGCTGCAACAGCACTACAGTCAACAGCTGCAACAGCATCTGCAACAACACTACAGTCAGCAGCTGTAACACTTGCAATGGGAGTAGTAGTATCGTTGGTTATACAGGCAGTACAGTGGATGATGGTACGACCAGTAACGACCCTTTACACACACGTAACAACGACACCCACCATCAGGAGGCTGGTGGTGGGTGAACCCCGGAGATAACCTCTCGCCCCGACCCCCCCACCAGATGTCACTTCTGTCTCTCTGAAGGTTATCCACATCTAACGTGAGCCCTCTTATCGAAACACTAACCTCGCTCTACCGTCGCCTTTGGATCTGTGAGTTGTCGTTGTCGAGATGAAAGTGAACGCAAGTCCGTATTGATCAGTCGCAAGTTGAGTCAATATATCACTTGAAAAGCCAACAACTCTGAGCCTCGTCAAAATGATGTGTGTCGTGTACTGCAACAGTCCAACATGGACATCTCTACCCCCACATCTTCCCTTGTAACCTTCAACGGAAAACAGTGACTCCTTTCTGGTAGGTTATACCACTTGTTGTTATGACACGAAACTGTTTTGTGTGTGTGTGTGTGTGTGTGTGTGTGTGGCAGTCACTCTCGTAGTGCATCAGACTACACAATTAGCTTGTGCTGTTTGATGCACTCGTTATAGATCTGAGAGCAGAACTACTTGGCACGACTCTGGTGGACTGACTGGTCGTATTTGGGCTCGAAGATTACCACCAGTCAGGGTCATTAATCCCGTTCAGGTCGAGTGTTAACCATCTCCCGTATAATCTCTTAAGACCTTCCCCTGATGCTGAATATACTTCTAGGACCAGATACTCTTACTATGTATATGACACAGGACTTGCCGTCCCTCAGCGCCCACCGTATATTTATATAAACCCGTTCATCCTTTACATCATCACAGAAGATAATGCAGTTCAGGAACATGACCGCATTACTGACTGATGCAGTGTGTCTCTCTCTCTCTCTGGTGTGTGGCACACGCCTCGCCGCAGGATACGGCTCGCCCTCGTTCGTATCCCGGGTATCGTAAACCATACATATGTATTTTGGGGTCAAGACGTGGTGTCGGAGCCAGGCTGATGAGAGGAACCTCCACCCTTGCCTCCAGACAGCCTGCAGAAAGGCTCCGACGCCCCGTCTTGCGAATTGTCCATTGTGAGCGCCCTCCCTGTACACGAGGGGGGAACCCACTCACCATCCTCTCATCCGGTTAGTCCATCAAATCGAAAAGAAACATTAACAGACGCAGACCGCACGGCCCATACCACGCTGGACTGAATTTTTCATCAGCTTTCATTTCATATCGTGTTCGCTATGAAATCTAAATCCCTAATCCCCCTTCCTCCTCCTCCTCCTCCTCGGGGACGTCAGATAAACTTCACGAAAATACATTTTTGAGTTATGAAAGAGGATAGGAGGAGGAGGAGGAGGAGGGAGGAGGAGGGATGGACAAAAATGGAGCAGGCGCAACTCACAAAAGAGCGGAAATGACACACAAACGTGGCCTCGGAATTGTCGCTTTCACCGCGGACGCTGACATAAAACATGTAATCTGGACTCAGCTGCAACGACCTCGTGAGGATCATCGAGAAACACGAAGCCACTGTGTCTCATCTCTGACCAGAGCCTCTCTCTCTCTCTCTCGCACCAGCAGCAGAAGCAGCAGCCTCCTTCTTCATCATCAGACAGACATAGCTCTCTCTCTCTCTCTCTCTCTCTCTCTCTCTCTCTCTCTCTCTCTCTCTCTCTCTCTCTCTCTCTCTCTCCCCCATCCATCCGTCTGTCTGTCTATCTATATATCTGTCTGCCTATGTATATATCTATCTATCTATCTATATATATATATATATATATATATATATATATATATATATATATATATATATATATATATATATATATATATATATATATATCTGTATCTATATATTTGTTTATGTCTGTATATACATCACCTCTGTAGATGTAAGAAAGTAGACTGTGCTTGTGATTGAAGCGGTCACTCTGTAGGAAACTGGTGGTACGTATGTATGCCAGACGATGCTCCGGCAGTCCCACGCATGACGCTTGGCTCTCTTATCTGTAGACGAGAGACCTGGGCCACAGCATGCACAAGCTGGAGGAGATCGCAAACGTCCAGAGAACCAAGAAGTTGCTAGAGAGTGGTGTATGGTCCTGGTGATCATCCACTGCACCACACAGCTGTTCAGTATACTGGTGGTCATCTGCTGCACCGCACAGCTGTTCACTACACTGGTGATCCTGATGTTTGATATTTCTCCCGATGAACGAGAGAGAGAGAGAGAGAGAGAGAGAGAGAGAGAGAGAGAGAGAGAGAGAGAGAGAGAGAGAGTATAAGAAGGTTGAGATAGTTTTATTAGTCTCCTGCCATAAAGTATTGAACCTTGAGGAGTTAAGAGGCAAGTTTTCAGCTAACTGGTGGCCTGCCGTCCCACTCGTGTGAAAATTGTTGGCAGAGTCAAACCTTCCTTGTTGCCTCGGGCGGTGTTGTCAAGGTGTCAGGCTTGGGGAAGGGGGATGTTGGGCTTGCTGGCTCCCAACAGGGGTGGGTATGCCACTTTACTGCCTCAGAGACTCAACTTAAATTGCATGACTTCTTGCACCGTCTTGCCTCACCTTAGAGAACTGCTTCCTCTAATTCTTCAGTGCCACCCCATGACCACTGTTGACCGACACGCACGAAAAACTGTTGGAAGCCACCCACGAACCACTGGTGGAAGCCACCCACAAACCCCTGTTGAGTGCCGCCACGACCACTGTTCACTGCCACCCTCGACCGCTGTTCACTGCCACCCTCGACCACTGTTAGCTGCCACCACGACCAGTGCCACCACCATCGAATGTTACCCACCAGCTGTAGTGCCACCTCCAGTGCACGGGTACCCTCTCTCAGTGGTCGAGTGCCACCACTGGCTGTAGCAATCTTTGTTAAGTGCTACTTGGAGTTAATTGCTGTCAAGAATGTCGTCCACGTCACCATCATCTGGGGTGGATGAAGCTGCAGCACGACACGTCGTGCGAGGGGGAAACCTAGGAAAGGTTTTCTGCGGGACCTCGTGTGTGCCTGATGGTGTCGTCTCACCGTGGTGTCGTCCTGCTGGTGTGTCGTCCCGCTGGTATATCGTCCCACTGTTGTGTCGTCCTGTTAGCGCCTCGTCCCTCTGAGATGTCGTCCCACTGGTGTGTCGTCCGGCCTTGTGTGTCATCCCACTGGTGTGTCGTTCCGCTGAAGTGTCATCCCACTGGTGTGTCGTTCCGCTGGAGCGTCGTCCCGTATTAAGAGTGGCCTCAGTAGTCGGGAATGACTTGCGTTGTAAATCTCATGTAAATTTACGTGAGTGAGCATCGTGTTATATGCCTCACGAATCTTGCCGTCGAATTTTACGAAATAGGGAGGTTTATTTCCGTCCCTGATGCAGACGCGCACGAATCCCTGTTGAACTTTAGACTTAAAGAAGGGAAAAAGTTCAGTTTTATATGAATATGAAATGAGCTTTGGCAGCGACGTAAGTTCAAGTTTTACAAGAAGGGTTAATGGGGATGAGGCTGGTAAGATCACCTCCCCAGCATCGTTTGGCTGGCTGGGAGAGCAAGATCACCTCCCCAGGCTCATGTGACTGGCTGAGGTTGTAAGATAACCTCCCCAGGTTCATCTGACTGGCTGGGGAGGTAAGGTTATCTCCCCAGGTACTATGCCCGGGTTGTTACACCGAGGTCTTGCGTCACTACCAGATACCAGCCACCTAACATTGCCATTGCCGCTCTGTAGTTGATCCCGGTGACAGACAGATGACACGCTCCCTACACAGACAGACTCGCAGACTCTGGAAGACAGCCAGCCGGTGCAACAGACGAAAAGACTCGAGGAAGATGACATCATTTGCACATATCTGCTTCTCAGAAAGTATTTTGAGTGTGTGCAGCAGCTGACCCAGTTGCAGTACACACACACACACACACACACACACACACACACACACACAAGTACACATACACAGGAAGGTTAATATTCAGCTGGGCGCGGCTCCTTCCCCCCTGCCGCCACACACTGTATATTCATGGGGGGGATACTAATGTATTCCTGAGTATCTTAACCACAGGGTCACACTCCCTGGCAATTAAGGCAGGACGGCACAGTACAGGGTAGTGACGGGTCCGCCCATCTACTTCTGTCGCTGGGGACGGCACCGTACAGTGTGGTGACGGGTCCGTCCATCCATCTCTGTCGCTTAGGGACGGGTAAAGTACAGTTTGGTGACGGGTCCGTCCATCTACTTCTGTCGCTGGAGACGGGTAAAGTACAGTGTGGTGACGGGTCCGTCCATCTACTTCTGTCGCTGGAGACGGGTAAAGTACAGTTTGGTGACGGGTCCGTCCATCTACTTCTGTTGCTGGAGACGGGTAAAGTACAGTGTGGTGACGGGTCCGCCCGTGCACTTCTGTCACTAGGAACGGTACGGTAAAGTATGGCGACGGGTCTGTCCATCTCCCTCAATTACCGCCACTCCGTCAGGAACGGCCAGGCAGGTCGTGTTTCTTTCCCCAGTCCGTTCCTTTGTCCGTCCCGTGTATAAGTCTCGTGCCCGTGTCATTGTGAGGAGGTGGTCCATCCGTCAGGGGACAGACGCCTCAAGATGTCCCCCTCCCTCTCTCTCTCTCTCTCTCCTCTCCACTCGCCCTGCTCCTGCCTCAGCCCCTGGCCCATCTAATATAACCAGCATCGTATATTCCCTCCCCTTAAAGGGCCCTTCCAGCAGCCTCCCTTACATCAGAGGGGAAACCTCCCCTGCTTCTTAACCTCTTTGCTCTCTAATTCATCTCTTGGGGGACACTGTATTTCCCGTCTGTATGTTCCCTGTTACAGTGGTATTACCAGTGTGGACACACCTCCCACTGTGGCAGGAACTTTACAGCAGTTTTATCTTATTTTATCTCACTGCTTTACCAGGTATTGTTTCTTATTATTTCATATGCATCCTAACATCGGACCCCTCTGCTTTACTGTCTCCATCTATAGTTATGGTTAGGGAGGAGCCTTCTGCTTTACTGTCTCCATTTATAGTGATGGCTGGGGAGGAGCCTCCTGCTTTACTATCTCCATCTATAGTGATGGGTGAGAAGGAGCCTTCTGCTTTACTGTTTCCATCCATAGTGATGGGTGGGAAGGAGCCTTCTGCTTTTTCTACTTTAACACCATCAATTCGAATTAGAAATTTAGAATGCTGTTCCTGTACTCCCACGTACACCCGTGTACTTACTCCCTCGTACACCCATGTACTGTATTCCCGCGTACACCCATGTACTCTCACATACACCCACGCACACACCACTATCCTTCTCTTCCTCCTTTGGTTCCTTCTTCATACTTTGAACCTATTCTCCCCTTCACCACTTCCATCATCCTCCTTCATGCAGATCCCTTCCTCTCCCTTCTGTTGCTCCCATCAGTGTCACTCCTTCTCCTACCCGGTTAGTGCCCATTCCTCCCCTTACCCCATCAGGGCCTCACCCCACGCTACCCTATCAGTGTCCCATCCCCACATTACCCCATCAGCGCCTCACCCTAACCTACCCCATCAGTGCCTCAACTTCCCCTACCCCATCAGTGTCTCACCCCAACTTACCCCATCAGCGCCTCACTCTTCCTTGATAGGTGACCATGAAGGAAACTAATTGATTTGATTAAAGGCTTCTTTTTTTTCAACGTGAGATGATCGGAGACCCAGCGGGGAGAAGCAGCAATATTTTAGATCTAGTGACGTCCCCAAAACAGAAACCTAATTAGCATTGGTGAAGTGGATGGAACGCTGGAATACGATGATCACGATATTACGCAGGTCACCCTAAAGTGACACTTCGAGTTGAAAGCAGCGTGGTAATTGCAGCTTCAAACACTGTGCTCACGTACACTGGTAAGGTAAAGTGGAT
The DNA here is from genome assembly GCF_036320965.1 of Panulirus ornatus. Lineage (NCBI taxonomy): Eukaryota > Metazoa > Arthropoda > Malacostraca > Decapoda > Palinuridae > Panulirus > Panulirus ornatus. Next base: position 58,677,621 of record NC_092233.1, read on the forward strand.
GAAGTTCTTAGGCTGAAATACAGTTGAAACGATATAGAGGAAGTTGCTACAACACAGTACTTCCACTTGGGATTGTATAGATACCTGGAACTTGAAATTATCTTCTGATTTTATGTACTTAAACCTCCATAAAGCCTTCGACGAAGTATCACCAATAAAGATTACTAAATCAAAGTAAAGGTCTCAGCACAGGGGATGGAATCCGTCAGCAGAGAAGGGACTGGCTCTCAGAGAGGTAACAAGGAGGTGGTGTTAAATGGGGAAGCATCCGATTGGCTTCGCGTGACGAGCAAGGGGTACCGCAAGGCTCAGTCCTGGGGCCTTCAGACTTTTTCCGTCATCTACATCACCGAGCTGGAGTCTCGACCCTCCAGCAGAACTTCGAAATTTGCCAACACGAGAATGTAGGAAATATAATTCAGTCAAAGGAGAACATGCCTGAAGATTCAGGGGGGATGTAGACAGAACAGTGGAGTGATCAGTTACGTACTTTGGTGATTAAACTATTGTAAATCTCAAATATAAAATCCGTTACTCATTATTAGATGTAAAAGAAGAGAAAGGCCTCCGAGTGATCATCAGTAATGACCTAAAATATGGAAAACAATATCCTGCTGCATTCAGTAAGAGCTAAGAGGACTCAGTAAGAGCTAAGAGGACTCAGTAAAAGCTAAGAGGATTCATTAAAAGCTAAGAGGATTCAGTAAAAGCTAATAGGATCCAGTAAAAGCTAAGAGGATCCAGTAAAAGCTAAGCGGATGAGCTAAGAGGATTCAGTAAAAGCTAAGAGGATTCAGTAAAAGCTAAGAGGATCCAGTAAAAGCTAAGAGGATCCAGTAAAAGCTAAGAGGATGCTAAGTTTCATAGCTTAGAAATGTGAACTATAAAACAGACGACACAACACCCCTATACCGCCCTGGTCAGAACTGACCTGGGGTACACTGTACAGTTCTAATCTCCAAACCTGATCGAAGATGAAGACAAAACTAGAACGAATCCAAATAAGAGCAACCAGAGTCATGCCATCTAGAAATAAACTTTATAAGGAAAGACTCAATAACCTATAACCATTCTCTCTCTCCGTAATGGCATAGCCTCCTGGAAGACCCAATGGAAGTTCTTAAAATACTAGATGATTTCGAGAAGATAACATGCGAAACTTTTTTTTTTTTCTTCACTTAAGACAGAGATTTATTGACCAGAAATAACGAACTTTATGAAGATTAAAGTAATCAGACACAGTAGCAACGCTGGTAAAAGTTTATTTCAGTTGCGGAACATTAGAATAAACTGCCTCCATATGTCGTGAGTGGTAAGGCTGATATCAACACCTTTACATCGAGGCAAGACAAGTACGTCAGTGCTATTTGTCACCAGTGAGTTATCCCGTCGTAAGACGGAGCATTTATAACCATATCTTCCTTTTTTCATAGTCTGGCCCTGGTGCCTAGTAGAGAACGTTTTCCTTTCAGGCTTAACCTATATACAATTTTCACAGTAGTATTTTTTTTTTTTCTCCCACGCCACATGATGTGTGTATTCTTATTATTTCAGTTGAGCAGGAGGGAGAGGTGGGTAGGGAGGTGCCCTCTGCCGTGCGAGCCTCTGTAAACAATAGTATTTGATTATGAGAGCAAAGTCCCTCATCATGGCCCATCAGGTCTCCTTCCCATGTACTTCCTCCCCCCCAACTCCATCGGTGCCCCGCCTTCTCCCTACCCCATCAGTGCCCCGCCTTCTCTACCCCATCGGTGCCCCGCCTTCTCTACCCCATCAGTGCCCCGCCTTACCCCTACCTCATCAGTGCCCCGCCTTCTCCCTACCCCATCAGTGCCCCGCCTTCTCCCTACCCCATCGGTGCCCCGCCTTCTCCCTACCCCATCGGTGCCCCGCCTTCTCCCTACCCCATCAGTGCCCCGCCTTCTCCCTACCCCATCAGTGCCCCGCCTTCTCCCTACCCCATCAGTGCCCCGCCTTCTCCCTACCCCATCAGTGCCCCGCCTTCTCCCTACCCCATCAGTGCCCCGCCTTCTCCCTACCCCATCAGTGCCCCGCCTTCTCCCTACCCCATCAGTGCCCCGCCTTCTCTACCCCATCGGTGCCCCGCCTTCTCCCTACCCCATCAGTGCCCCGCCTTCTCTACCCCATCAGTGCCCCGCCTTCTCTACCCCATCAGTGCCCCGCCTTCTCTACCCCATCAGTGCCCCGCCTTCTCCCTACCCCATCAGTGCCCCGCCTTCTCCCTACCCCATCAGTGCCCCGCCTTCTCCCTACCCCATCAGTGCCCCGCCTTCTCCCTACCCCATCAGTGCCCCGCCTTCTCCCTACCCCATCAGTGCCCCGCCTTCTCTACCCCATCGGTGCCCCGCCTTCTCCCTACCCCATCAGTGCCCCGCCTTCTCTACCCCATCAGTGCCCCGCCTTCTCCCTACCCCATCAGTGCCCCGCCTTCTCCCTACCCCATCAGTGCCCCGCCTTCTCCCTACCCCATCAGTGCCCCGCCTTCTCTACCCCATCAGTGCCCCGCCTTCTCTACCCCATCGGTGCCCCGCCTTCTCCCTACCCCATCAGTGCCCCGCCTTCTCCCTACCCCATCAGTGCCCCGCCTTCTCCCTACCCCATCAGTGCCCCGCCTTCTCCCTACCCCATCAGTGCCCCGCCTTCTCCCTACCCCATCAGTGCCCCGCCTTCTCCCTACCCCATCAGTGCCCCGCCTTCTCCCTACCCCATCAGTGCCCCGCCTTCTCTACCCCATCGGTGCCCCGCCTTCTCCCTACCCCATCAGTGCCCCGCCTTCTCCCTACCCCATCAGTGCCCCGCCTTCTCCCTACCCCATCAGTGCCCCGCCTTCTCCCTACCCCATCAGTGCCCCGCCTTCTCCCTACCCCATCAGTGCCCCGCCTTCTCCCTACCCCATCAGTGCCCCGCCTTCTCTACCCCATCGGTGCCCCGCCTTCTCCCTACCCCATCAGTGCCCCGCCTTCTCCCTACCCCATCAGTGCCCCGCCTTCTCTACCCCATCAGTGCCCCGCCTTCTCCCTACCCCATCAGTGCCCCGCCTTCTCCCTACCCCATCAGTGCCCCGCCTTCTCCCTACCCCATCAGTGCCCCGCCTTCTCCCTACCCCATCAGTGCCCCGCCTTCTCCCTACCCCATCAGTGCCCCGCCTTCTCTACCCCATCAGTGCCCCGCCTTCTCTACCCCATCGGTGCCCCGCCTTCTCTACCCCATCGGTGCCCCGCCTTCTCTACCCCATCGGTGCCCCGCCTTCTCCCTACCCCATCAGTGCCCCGCCTTCTCCCTACCCCATCAGTGCCCCGCCTTCTCCCTACCCCATCAGTGCCCCGCCTTCTCCCTACCCCATCAGTGCCCCGCCTTCTCTACCCCATCAGTGCCCCGCCTTCTCCCTACCCCATCAGTGCCCCGCCTTCTCCCTACCCCATCAGTGCCCCGCCTTCTCCCTACCCCATCAGTGCCCCGCCTTCTCCCTACCCCATCAGTGTAACCTGAAGGAGCCCTAGACGTAAGCCGCCACTCAATCAATGGTGTAATTGACTTCGTAATTCAGGTGGAGCCTCGTGAGTCCCATGCAGCACCGGAGGGAAGACCTTCCCTCCCCTGGGATGATCCGGGGGTGTGAAGACCTTCCCTCCCCTGGGATGATCCGGGGGTGTGAAAAACTTACCTCCCCTGGGATGATCCGGGGGTGTGAAGACCTTCCCTCTCCTGGGATGATCCGGGGGTGTGAAGACCTTCCCTCCCCTGGGGTGATCCGGGGGTGTGAAGACCTTCCCTCCCCTGGGATGATCCAGGGGTATGAAGACCTTCCCTCCCCTGGGATGATCCGGGGGTGTGAAGACCTTCCCTCCCTTGGGATGATCCAGGGGTATGAAGACCTTCCCTCCCCTGGGATGATCCGGGGGTGTGAAGACCTTCCCTCCCCTGGGATGATCCGGGGGTGTGAGGACCTTCCCTCCCCTGGGATGATCCGGAGGTGTGAAGACCTTCCCTCCCCTGGGATGATCCGGGGGTGTGAGGACCTTCCCTCCCCTGGGATGATCCCGAGGGTGTGAAGAGGAGTGGGAGTCCCAGAGCTAGAGCTGGGGGTGGGGTACAAAATACCCTTAGGGACGAATCAAGTGTGATTCCCAGGGCTGGACCCGAGGACGTCCAGGACCTGGGGGTCTAATCACACTGTAATCCCGGGGCTGTCGTGACCTGGGAGTGTCTGGAGGAGACGTAGTAGGACGCCCCTATGCACGGACATGACTCGAGGGGTGCAGCACACTAAGGTCCCGGTAGTGACGTGACCTGGGAGTGTCTGGAGGGGGGGGGGGGGACGTGACGGTGGCGCTCCGCTTCCAGGCCAGCGCCCTGCGTGTCTGTACCTTCCTCAAAATGCCAAGTTGGTAATACCAGGTCTCTGAGGACCAGCCTGGGGGAGGTGGAGGAGTGGGAGGGGAGGAGGAGGAGGAGGAGGAGGGAGGCAACTTATTGCTCGAAATTTATGCCGCTCGTCGGATTCTTGTGACATTCGTGAGAATTCATTTCTTTTCGTTTCCTGCAGAAGGTGGCGACAGGAGGTGTGCCCCGTTGACTCCTAGCTCAGCAGTGTAGGGCCCCTGACGGGTTGGAACGCCAGTTGATCTTCGAGACTTGTGAGTTCTCCTGCCGGCGATACCCCTTAGGGGCCACAAAGGGTCGTGAGGGGGGATGGGTGGTGTCCACCCGCCCGTCACCATCCCCCTCAAGAGCTGATTGGAGGAACCTTTGGTGTTGTTGTCAATTACCCGTTGGCTCAGCTGATTACCCCCGGATTGTGGGGTTAGGGGAGGTGGCATTCCTCCCTCCCGAATGACTAGTTGCTCGGCACGGAGTCCGGCGCGCGGTAGGGTCGACCCACTCTGGGGAGGCGGACACGCATCCCAACTTGTACTTCATGAAAGGAAAATAAGAAGCCAGTGTTGTGGATGGGTCGTGTTGCACGCGTGTTGACCTGCGTCTCGAGATGTTGTCAAGTGTGCTAGTGTACCCCTCCTGTCCAGTGGTGGGACAGTGTACCGTCTTGTCCAGTGGTGCGGCAGTGTACCGTCTTGTCCAGTGGCGGGGTAGTGTGCCGTCTTGTCCAGTGGTGGGGCAGTGTACCGTCTCTTGTCTAGTGGTGGGACACTGTACCGGTGTATCCTCTTGTCCAGTGGTGGGACACTGTACCGTATTGGGACAGTGTACCGCCTTGTCTAGTGGTAGGACAGTGTACCGTCTTGTCCAGTGGTGGGACACCGCACTGTTTACCGTCTTATCCAGTGATGGGACACTGTACTGGTGTACCGTCCTGGCCAGTAGTGTGACACTGAAACAGTGTACCGTCTTGTCCAGTGGTAGGACACTTTACCAGTGTATACAAACCTCTTTTTATATGTCCGAATTTGCATATATGGACATCAATGTTGCCTGCTCGTAAAATTTTTATCTGTTTTGGACTAACTGCTTTTTTCCCTTTCTTAAGTGTTCGAAATTCATGCAGAGGTTCTAATCAAAATGTTGAATATCATGTGTGTTGAGATGCATGTCAAATTAGGTGTAATGAGTGATTAAGATTCTTTAAGACACTATAAAACTACTAAACTGAGTCCATAGTGACGCGTGATTGGCCGTTAGTTTGACCTGGAGTCAGAAGGCGACCGGGGATTGGTTGTTCGATTTGATACAAGTCAGGAGAGGAGGGCCGTGATTGGTCACTTGCCGACTTATAAATCCCAAGAAGGTTGCTATTGGTCACCCAGTCAGTCATAGATCACAAGAGGGCAGTGATTGGCCATTTTCTCACTTATTGCCAAAGGTCGCACGTCAGTCGTATACTAAATTGAAATGTCACACATCAGTACCAGGTGTACATTAGTTCTGACTCCCACTGCTAAACATACATAGTTTGTATATATATGTAGATACGCCACTTTGTATATATATGTAGATACGCCACTTTCCAGTAAACCACATATACTGTAACTTTTACATGTTGATGCCTCACGCTTCCTCTTCAGCACTAAAAGCTGTCCAAAACATATCTCGCCACCGTTACCTCCCGCCACCGTAGATCCCTCGTCCCCGAGGTGCGGTGTCAGGGACCACAGACGTATCGGAGCCCATCCGTACAGACCACAACAAGAACAAACCCTCCCTCCCCACCTCCCAACCACTATGAACATCATATGATTAATTAGTTGAACACCACCTTTCTAATTAAGTTTCCAGCGCTTTCGTGTATTAATCAATTTTCTTCCGACGAAAATCGTTCTCTTGCTTACAGAAAGATAGATATTCTTAGTATAATAAAGAAAACTGTTAAAGAAATTATAGTCTTGTAAAACTGACATAAAATACAGCGACGCCATCGTTATTAAAGTGAACCGTGTTGGCATTCTGCGTGGATTATAAACTATTTTTCACAGTTATATTGATGTGATTATTATCATTTTGATTTCATCACAGTCAATCATATATGTTCAGATATATAAATAGAAGTAAGATTAAACAGATTTTGCCATTCTTGGCCCCACCAAACCAAACTACCAAATAGCTCTGTCATGTCTTGTTCTGTACAGGATTTCGGGACTTGTGTGCTCCTTCCTCCTTACCCCCATACAAGTACAATGTGTGGCGGGAATCTCAGTCCTTATATACACGGGTAGGAAGGGCTTGCCCAGGCTCACGTCCATATACAAGTGGAGGGTATGAAGGACCAGCCATATTCTTTAGTCTCCCCCCACTGTTTATTGTATATATTATCAGTAAAGGATGGAAGAACATTTTTCTATCTTTTATATTCAAGTTAACCTGAGTTTGGTGTCCAAGCGCTGACCTCGCTCTGGCGTTGGGTATATTGATGAATTCCCAGAGAGGGTCGACGTAGGTCCTAGTGCTGGTCTTGCCACACAAAGTGATTTCACAACATCCCTCTGTTTGCATCGTCGTCCTGGGATATAAAAGCTGGAAATTATATAATAAGTGTAGAGTCAATTACTTTTCTTTTATGTTTTTAATTGATTTGTAATCAAGTCTGAATTTTCCATATCACAGGATTACTTTGGTCACGAATGTAACTGAAAATAGAATTTCTATTCCTGAACCTGGCTGGGAGACCAGGTCAGGTCAGGTCAGTCTATTTACCAAGTTCTGGTTAATTTGTACATGCAAGATCCAAGCATCGTTGTTATTCTTTAGTGCTTACGAACATGCGTGGACCACCATCACTAGTGTGTGTGTGTGTGTGTGTGTGTAGAGGAATTATGTAGTGCTGCAGGATGTGTTTTTTCTTGTGGTAGGTAGGGAGAAGGTCTGTGTATGTGTGTATGTGTGTGTGTGTGTGATTACTATTTCTATATTGCGGGGGAAAGAGTTTTACACTCGTGTTGCCCCGTCTCGTGTGTGTGTGTGTGTGTGTGTGTGTGTGTGTGTGTGTGTGTGTGTGTGATAGCCAATAACAGCGCCCCTAGTCCATCGTATAAGAAATCTTTCTTGCCAATAATCAGTTGTGAGTCAGAGGGTCCTGGCGTCGGCACGCCTTACCTCACGACTTTTTTCGGTCCGTGGCTGTGTAGCGGCAGACCACAGCAAGCGTTGCCACAAAGTGGTTGGCCTCCCTTCGTTACGCCACTGTTCCATATCTACCGGAGGCATCTGGAGGGTGGTGGTCAGCGGCGACATGTTCCAGAAGGGCGTGGGCAGCGTCCACTTCAAGAACCCTCTACGGTACCCCTTTACGGACGCCCGTCTCCTGGAGGATGTTTTGGACATCATGGACAGCGATGGGAAGCCCGTCCGGGACGCCCATCCCGACGGGGACGCCCCTGGGCCTAAGGGTAAGAAGGCCACCAAGTGGGGGAAGCTTCGACAGGGGGCGCTGGGTGAGGTAGATCCTGCCTCGTCTTCCTCCTCCTCCTCCAGCGACTCCAGCAGCAATGATGACGGCGGTTCCCAGGGCAGGAGGGCCAGGCGCCGCCGCCGCCGACGGCCCCACCCCAGGATCACCACCAAGGCTGACCTCTACGTCTCAGAGCCCACCGACCCCCTGGTGCCCTCGCCCATCCTCCGCCGCACAGGTCAGTACCTGACGCCCATCCCCGCCAGCACCCGACCTCCCTCCACGCCAGCACCCGACCTCCCTCCACGCCAGCACCCGACCTCCCTCCCCGCAAGCACCCGACCCGCTTCCCTGCCAACACCCAACCTCCCTCCCCACCAGCACCCGACCTCCCTCCCCACCAGCGCCAGACCTCCCTCCCCGCCAGCACCCAACCCTCCCTCCCCGCAAGCACCAGGCTTCCCTCACCTCCTCGGAACTCCTCGTGAGCTAAAAGGAAGACCGCGCTGTTAAGCGATCCATTATGTTGATCAAAACCAGACTACCGCTGCCAACAAATATGTTCATCGACCGCCAATATTATTTTCACAGTGGCTTTGCCCAAAATCTTGGTATTAGAATGTGCACCATCTAACCCTACGTATGTGTTTTGCTATTGAGGGAACAGGTATTGGATCAATATCCAAAGTTATCTAAACCTTTTGATATCAAGTTAAGATATAAATGCTATGAACGAGACTGGTTTTGAGGTGTCTATAGAGATGTGGTCTCTGGCATGACGTCCCTACTCAGCTGAGGGTGACTGACCATACATGCTTGTTTGGGGCCAGGACGACCAAGTTATTCGAACCTTTAGAATCCGAATAGCTTCGGGTTGCCATAGTTGGGACGGGACTAAAGCAGTTCGAACCCTTGAATCCGAGTGGCTTCGGATCGCCGGCAGTTGCGAATGGAGTAAAGCGGTTCGAACCCATAGATCTGTAGTAGGTTGTGCTTTTGTTCCCTCCCTGGAAGGTTCCAGAGCTCCTGAGGCAGATGTAGGTTTTGTTGTTGTTATTTGAAGATGAATCTCGTATAGCAAGATTGGCGAAAGAATCTCCCGTATTCACTGCAGAACTATGTGGTATTCAAGCTGCACTTTTTTTATTGACCCAATACCTAGAAAGGGTATTTACAGTCGATTTTGATTCCCCAGAGTGCTCTCCAAACTGTAGGCCCGTTGCACAATGTTTCGGTGTCCTTGATTGTCCAAAATGTCTTGGAATGGATGGTGGGAATCGACTCAAGGTGTACGTGTGTGTGTGTGTGTGTGTGTGTGGAGAGAGTTATGCTGGCGTCGTAATCCTGTTGGTATCAGAGATAATGAAACAGCAGATGCTGAGGCTAAAGCTCCATACCTCCTCGTACCAAACCTCCCTCCCTGCCGGTGCCATACTTCCTCTCCCTGCCAGTACCATACTCCCTCCCTGCCACTAGAGGTACCGGCCCGGGTGTGTCTCGCCGGCCAAAATTCGTCTCTCTTCGTCACCCAGTGTTACGTTTTCTATCAGACCGATTACGTGCTTGCTAGATCACACCTCCTCCTAGACACATCTCAATCTCGAGTGTTATACACATCACGGGAGATGAGAAATATAGGGATGTGTATTTGTGGTGATGGAGAAGTGAAGGATGGGGGATGGGTGGAAACTATCAGGCCAGGTGTTGCTTGAGACATCCCCGCAACACACGACTCCCCAAGTCGACACAGTCCCGCGAAAATGTTGCCGACAGACTCAAACGGGATGTGCCCGTCGCGAGGCCCCGGCCAGCCACAGCTAATGAAACCTGCGGCCAGGGTCACCTCACGAGGTGTCCTCCTCCTCCTTCTCCTCCTCCTCAAGGCACCGGCCGGGAATGCTCGTTTAGCACCAGGTCGACCAGGTGGTAAGAACCCTCAGGTTCGAGTAGCTTCGGGTCGCCGGCAGTTGCGACTGGACTAAAGTGGTTCGGACCCTTAGATCCGAGAAGCTTCGGGTCGCCTTCTGTCGGGACGGGACTGAAGCGCTTCGAACCCTCAGATCCGAGTAGTTTTGAACAACCGGAGCAGCTTGGTGGGATGGTGACAAGTGGTACTAGACTGGAGAAGTAAGGGCGGGGGGGAGGGGAGAGGAGAGTGTGTGTGTGAGAGAGCGTGTATCCACATTACCCCAGAGCAGGCAACACACAGATGGTCACCTTTGGCGATACGAGAGAGGCGCCAGCCAGCTGTCTCAGATGGCCGTGTCTCTGTCGAGGATCGAACCGGCGTGGTGTCTGGTGCGTCACAACCAGTGGGTGATGAATGATCATTTAGCCGTTTCCAAAAGGGATCGCCTCGCCTCCCAGTTGATTTTCGTGGATGATTAGCATCACTCTGTCCTTCTGAAAGGAATTGAGGTTTTATTTGGGGTATTGTGGTATCATCAGAGGTAGTGAGGTATCATCAAAGTTAGTGAGGTATTATTAGATATAACGAGGGATCATTAAAGGTAATGAGATGAAATCAGAGAGGAATAACTTACATGAAATTGATATATTTAGTAAGTTAGCGATGCCCCGGTACCCTGTTTACCGGTACCTTGTTTATCTTGTTTACTGGTACCTTGTTTATCAGCTTATACCGGTATCACCAGAGTTGCCAGCTGTAGCACTGTCGGAGGATGTACCAGCGTTGCCTGCCAGCTGTATCGCTGAGGCCGTCATGTTGGATGCGACCTTGTTGTCGGCGCCGCGCTTGCTTCTCCCAGGAAGGATATTAATGACTCGCTGGCCTGTTTTTCCTGCTGAAGTGTTATTCCCACGAGACCTCGTTTTCTCTGGGCCTTTGGACAATTTGTCGCATTCACGACCTTAAAAAGACAATGTGGCAACCTCTCATCTGTGGACATGATCTCTTCAAGGTAAATAAGACAAATTAACTTCTTCTTTTTTTCCCCTAAATGTTTAGTTCGGTTTTCTTGGATCTAGTGTTTCTTTTCGGTCACCTTTAGAGAGCAAGTTGCATTACGTGTTCCTTTTATTTTTAACGTTGTCGTCTGCTGCAGACAGGTTCCCTACTCATCAGTGGAGGGCCATACTCACCCCACCCCCTCACTCAATAATTTCCAGTGGGGTTGTTTTGGCAGGGGTAATCATCGTGATAATTCCTGACCCCGGTAATTACAGAGTCTCTCAAAAGTCCGGAATCATAGTCAGGCATCACTGTTTGGCCCTCACGTCAACAAATGTTCATATTGCATGACGTTGCTATACACCTGTGTATGCAGTGTGTGTCATGCAGTCTGACCCCTTTGTTGAACTGGATGGGAATGATAGATTTTGCTTGTGAGTCCCGACGTTCGAGATGACCGAACAAGTTAGACTATTGTGGATGGTCACCTGGCCTGGCTAATAGGTGAAAGTAATTCGATCACTAACGACCGAACTATCGTTAAGATGCCTCGATCCTCGAGAGGACAAGAACTGACCAGACTTAACGATGGTTGACTCGAGGTGAGATTATTGCTTGGGGAGTTTACCCCTTGAGAGCACGACGGTACGACCCTTGCGCACGACGGTACGACCCTTTGAGCACGACGGTACGACCCTTGCGCACGACGGTACGACCCTTGAGCACGACGGTACGACCCTTGAGCACGACGGTACGACGCTTGCGCACGACGATACGACCCTTGAGCACGACGGTACGACCCTTGAGCACGACGGTACGACCCTTGAGCACGACGGTACGACCCTTGAGCACGACGGTGCGACCCTTGCGCACGACGATACGAAAGATGGGTATGACAAACTGACCTTTGACCTGACCCATAAGAGTTGGGCAGAAGCCAAGCCATCATAACAAAGGGTTGAGACGTGAGTGACGTCATGAGTGGGGTCGGGAGATGTTGGGTGGGTGGGTGGTTGGGTGAAGGGTAGTGACGTCACAGCAGTGTGGGTAAAGCCGGCTGGTGCTGCTACATTTGTGAGGGTGAAATGGTCGGTGACGTCACTGATATGAGACTGGGGGATGGGGGAGGGGAATATGACCTCATTGCTGTGGGGTACCTGACGTCATTACTGTGGGAGACGGGTAGCTGGTAGATATAGCTGATTATAGCTGTGTGTGTGGGGGGGGGGACGGATTATAGCATCTTACCGTCTCAGCTATAGAGTTGAAATGAGGGATAGCTGGCATCATAGCTTTTGGAAGTGAGCGAAAGCTAACAGCACACGCTTGAGGTTGGAGTAATTGACATCGTAAATGTGAGGTTAAGGGTAGTTAACGCCACGGCTGTGGTGTGGGGGGGTTGTTGGAGGGTATGTTATGTCACACGTGAAGGGTTGAAGTTAGATGACCTCATAGCTTTGGACGGTCAAGGGATAGCTGACGTCACGCATGTGGGTTTGAGGTTGGCTGTGGTGGGGAGGTGGGTGGTTGAGGCTCAGCTGAAGTCGAAGCTGTGGAGGAGGAGGAGGAGGAGGCGAGGGAACTACCGGACGCCATGTTGTAGTGGCAGGGTGGGAGTAGCTCTCTCTCTCTCTCTCTCTCTCTCTCTCTCTCTCTCTCTCTCTCTCTCTCTCTCTCTCTCTCTCTCTCTCTCTCTCTCTCTCACACACACACACACACACACACACAGCCTCACGTCGACTCCCTGAGAGTTGCTGTGTCATCAACTTTGCCCAAAGTTTTGATAAGTAATACAAACAAGAGGAGAGAGAGAGAGAGAGAGAGAGAGAGAGAGAGAGAGAGAGAGAGAGAGAGAGAGTTTTGCACTAGGGGAGTGACCATGAAGATGACAACGTGGACCCAGAGACTATCATAAACTTCATCAAAGATTGAGACAAACTCGTCAACACACAAAGCATCGTTTAACTTCGCAACACAAGGAATACCGCACAACAAGCAACATAGACACTCAACCCCCTCCCCCCCACGTAGATCAGCAACACAAATAAACACACAACAGCACACGGTTATTTGGGTAAGACCTGCTAACACAAACACCTTCTCTCACTATATATCCATACAAAGAAAAGTCAGGAGAGTGAGTGCAACACATTGGAGGCCCGGAACAAGCTGAGGTCAGGTCAGGTCACACCAGACACGTGGCAGGGTTTACCATCACATTATGGCTCTCTCTCTCTCTCTCTCTCTCTCTCTCTCTCTCTCTCTCTCTCTCTCTCTCTCTCTCTCTCTCTCTCTCTCTCCTCCGTCCGTGTCCGTGTCTATCCGTAGTCACAGTCCTCTGTGTCTGTCCGTCCGTCTGTCTGTGGCTGGGATGCATACGTAGGTGGGAGGGGATAGTACGATAGTGGTTAGAATAATGTAACGGGTGGATGATAATAGTCTTATAGTCTAAAAGGTTAATGGGGGTAATGGAGGTTGTATGGCAGCGTCCAGGATGGTGTTAAGGGAGCTCCCATCTATATATAATTAGTTATGCAAAATGTCTTTATGTAGATGTTAATGGACGCCGCGCTGTGGTCATGCTAATGAGACGACCTGGTAGCTACTTATGCTAACGAGACGACGCATAGCGAGTCGCGCTAACGAGACCGACGTATAGCGAGTCACGCTAACGAGACCGACGTATAGCGAGTCACGCTAACGAGACCGACGTATAGCGAGTCACGCTAACGAGACCGACGTATAGCGAGTCACGCTAACGAGACCGACGTATAGCGAGTCACGCTAACGAGACCGACGTATAGCGAGTCACGCTAACGAGACCGACGTATAGCGAGTCACGCTAACGAGACCGACGCATAGCGAGTCACGCTAACGAGACCGACGTATAGCGAGTCACGCTAAGGAGGCCAACGTATAGCGAGTCACGCTAACGAGACCGACGTATAGCGAGTCACGCTAACGAGACCGACGTATAGCGAGTCACGCTAACGAGACCGACGCATAGCGAGTCACGCTAAGGAGACCAACGTATAGCGAGTCACGCTAAGGAGACCGACGTATAGCGAATCATGCTAACGAGACCGACGTATAGCGAGTCACGCTAACGAGACCGACGTATAGCGAGTCACGCTAAGGAGACCAACGTATAGCGAGTCACGCTAAGGAGACCGACGTATAGCGAGTCATGCTGACGCGACGCGACGCGACGCGACGTATATACTATTTTCCTCCTACTTAAGATTCCTTTCCCATCTACCATTTATCCCCCCGCCCCAACCCTCCCGAGCCATTCCCGATCCGTCGTCTCCCGTCAGGAGTGATAAACACTGTCGTCTCCCAAAGGCAGAGCTCTCCAGAGGCCAAAAGACTATGAATAAAGATGACCTGAGTTAACTTTAGCGTGTACTGGTGTCTGTGTGTCTTCGTCTGTGTGTGTGTGTGTGTGTGTGTGTGTGTGTGTGTGTGTGTGTGTGTGTGTGTGTGTTTACTGTTTGTGTGTGTAACGTGGAGAGAGTTACAGACTTGCCCCAATCAAGATAATTTCTTGTGAAAGGAAAAAGTAAAAGAGAAAAAGAAAGCAATTCATCAGGGTTTCGGCAGGTTGGACCTGACTCGAAGGAAGGAAGGAAGGTTATATGGCGAGGGAAAGACGAAAGAAGGAAGGGATTTCCACAGCTTAGGTGTTCCAGGGAAGGAAAGAGGGATCACAACGGTCTCATCCCCGAGTGGCTGGTCTCCACACACAAACTACGGGAAGCAGCAGCTAAACACTTGCCACGGGTACCAAGCCCTGAGGGTGAGGTGGGGACAGACGCTCTAGAGAACTCTGGAGAACTGTGGTCGAAATGACATCTGTAGGAGAGAGAGAGAGAGAGAGAGAGAGAGAGAGAGAGAGAGAGAGAGAGAGAGAGAGAGAGAGAGAGAGCAGCAGCAGCAACAACACCGCAGCGTACGGAAAGGGAAGGTTGAAAGGTAGATGACGCCAGGAGGATTAGCTTCTGATTCTATTCTTGTGAGCATCTATTTCCCCATCTACCACAGCTGTAGATAGGAAATAGACTCTCATAGGAAAGATAATCACGGTAACTTTGTAGTACAACAGCAGCGCCACTCCTCCTCCCCGCCTTTGGGGAAGCAGACTTTGTGGTGTGGATCGTGTCGGGTGTCCGGGACTGAGTTGAGGACGTGGTTATGCCCAACGTATTCACGTCATGACGACGATGAGTGAGCTGTGGTGCTCTGAAATTGAACAGAGGGAAACAGACGACCCTTAGAGATGTGTATAAAGCGGAAAAATTACGTTTTTGCGTTGCTAAATGATACAATGCCACTACTCACCCACTCCGTGGTGTTGTCACAAAGCCGAATTGAGAGAGAAAATATGGTAGGCACGAGAGTGAATACCATTATTGAAGGAAGGAGGGGAGGAGGAGTGAGCTGAAGTGTGTTGAGTGGAATCATCAGCATAAAAAAGTGAACAGGGTTAAAAGTAGAGGAGGAAGGACCCGTCATGGTGGCGTGAGAGGGGGGCGCCCCGCTGGTGTCCTTCACCAGCCCTCAGCATCCCGTCATGGCGGCTTGAGGGCCCGTGGTTTGGCATCATCATCTCCCGTTATCAGTGTCGACCTTGGCGCCCCATCCCTAGGGGTCATCCCTTGCTACTTATCGCTTTCTTATCTTTCCACGCCATCCATCCTTTATCGCCTCCCGCCTCACCCATCCTTTATTGCCTCCCGCCTCACCCATTCCTTTATCACCTCCCGCCTCACCCAATCCTTTATCGCCTCCCGCCTCACCCATTCCTTATCGCAATGGGTTGGGATGGAGCTGCTCATGTAGGGGTGTGAGCTCGTTACCGTTCGTGGTGCTAAATTACGCCTCAGGGCCGAGGGATCTCTGGTAGTAGGAGGTGACGATGGCGAGGATGATGGGGGCCAGCTTTATCCCAAACTATCGAATGAGGTCCAGGCGATGGCTGGAGAGAGTCAAAAAGACCATATTGTGTTGAGCGACTCTTGATGGGCGGTGTGAGGGTGACTGTGGATGATGCCCCGTTCTGTGCACCTTTCCAGCCGCCCCTGCTGTGTGGTGGAGAGGGAAAGAGACCAGGCGTAGGAGGCACAGGTGAGTTTGGGAAAGACGAAAGTTGTGTAGATGTCCTTCCGTTCAGATGCCGGGAGTTCGTCTTGAGTCGACGAAGAATCAAAAGACGATAGCTGGAGGATTTGATGACCGGCACTGACGCGTTCCTCCCAGCTTAGTTTATCGTCCTGAACTGATACCAAAAAAGCTTTGTGGACTGAACAACCTGAAGGGGTCGTGGAACCTAGTGGGGACAATAGGGGTTGGGACAGGGTTGGAAGCGAGGCTGATGTATTTCAACACGACTTTGGTTTGTTCAGTGGTGACGTAGTGGGCTGTGGTCCAGTGCTGGATTTCAGGAACGGTGTTTTGGAGGGTGGTGTGTGTGCACACGAGGAAACTGTCGTCAGCTCTGATGCCATTGGTAGAGTCGCTGACGTCCCTCCTTCGAGCAGGTGCATCCATCAAGGGCCTTTTGGACTGTGGGGGAAACACAAGGGTCCCATGTGTGGGTCCCATGTCATGACACCACAGGTGAGGGACTGGAAGCTGGAAGATGCCTGTGATTACTATGTGTGTGTGATCACTTTTGGGTATTATGGAGAGAAGAAAGTGTTACACTCTTGTTGCACCCCAATGGGTCCCATGTCATGACACCACAGGTGAGGGACTGGAAGCTGGAAGATGCCTGTGATTACTATGTGTGTGTGATCACTTTTGGGTATTATGGAGAGAAGAAAGTGTTACACTCTTGTTGCACCCCAATATTTTTTTTCAACCTACTGTGTACACACGTGTGTGTGTGTGTGTGTGTGTGTGTGTGTGTGTGTGTGTGTGTGTGTGTGTGTGTGCGTATGTGTGTGTGTGTGTGTGTGTGTGTGTGTGTGTGTGTGTGTGTGTGTGCACTTGTCATCGTGCCAAGCCCCAAAACCAGGCTGGAGGGGGTTGTCTGGGGTGGCCGCCTCCCTCCCCCCTCCTCCCTTGAAGCACCTTCGTCACAACACAATGTTGGCCTCACACTTGTTACATCTTATCTGGCGGTATATCACCTCGGCGGCCCGTTATGTCTCATGCCTCACACCCAGACTCTCACCACACCTCCCCTCCTACCCACCTCCCTCTCATTGACTGGTCCCCCTCCTCAACCAGCAGTTTTCTCAGTTCTCTCCCCTCACCTTTTAGATGTCTCAGTTGCCCTCCCCCTGCTCAAGCACAACAGACATGCTTATCTCGTTACAAAACTTTTCCACTCATGTCATTAGTTCATATCTAAAGACGTGATATGAACTGTCCTTGTACCCTCAGCGATCACGTACATGTCCGTGAACCGCTTTCGCGTCCATACTTGGTTAAGTCTCACGCACGAGGTCAGTCCTTAGCCGGTATGTGATGGGGTCATGTGACTGTGATATATATTGATGCGCGCTTCAGCATCCCACCAACAGTGAGGCACCCCAGCCTACGTTTCTCACCTACTAATGAGCGCTTCAGCATCCCACCAACAGTAGGGAACCCCAGCCTACGTTTCTCACCTCGACTCGTACTTGGTAAGCGGTGGTTACCTGTGCTATATGTTCTCTCTGCCTCATATGTGTTCTGCGTGTGTCTCATCCGTTATTCTCTGGTGTGTTTTATTATTCTAATATTTCATTAAATCATATTTCATCGCCTTATATGTTGTCAACATTTGTTTCCCCTGCCAGCGCCTCCTACCGCCCACTTTATGCACCTGATCTGTAACATTTTGTGTTGTTTCGTAGCACACTAAACCACGGGAACACATCACTGTACCACCCAGTAACACACCACCCCAGTAACACTCCACCCAGTAATATCACACCCCACACCAGTAACCCTTCACCCAGTAGCACACTACCCAGTGACACACCTCCCAGTAATACACCAACCCAATAACACGCCACCTCACTAACACACCACCCCAGTGACACACCAACCCAGTAACACCCCCACCCCAGTAACACCCCACCCCAGTAACACCCCACCCCAGTAACACCTTACCCCAGTAACACCCCCACCGGGAAGACGAGAGGGGCACTGCTAGCGGCCCGAGGTGGCCACGGAATCTTAACCAGCGTCGTCAGACGTGCGGAAAATGTGAGGGAGTCTCAAGTGGGAGCGATCAGGCGCCCATCCTGAAGCTGACGTCGATCTTGCTGACGGCGCTTGGTGCTGATGTGTTGACAGCACGGGTTCCTGTTGGGCTGACGGCGATGGAGCTGATGGTGCTGACGCGGCCGGTTTGCTGAAGTTGCTGACTGTTTGTGTGCTGAAGGCTAGTGCGGTGATGTATGTCATGCTCACGATGCTGAAGGACAGTGTCCTGACGGGGCTGAGGGCTGGTGTGCTGACGGTGCTGAGAGCTGGTGTCCTGACGGTGCTGAGGGATGATGTCCTGACGGTGTTGAGGGCTGATGTGCTGACGGGGCTGAGGGCTGGTGTGCTAACGGGGCTGAGGGCTGGTGTGCTGACGGTGTTGAGGGCTGGTGTGCTGACGGGGCTGAGGGCTGGTGTGCTGACGGTGCTGAGGGCTGGTGTGCTGACGGGGCTGAGGGCTGGTTGGTGACGGGGCTGAGGTCTGGTGTTGCAGATGTGGACACAGTGGTCGTCGGAGCAACACTCGGACCTCCACCCTTCCACTTCTGATGCACCCACAGTGGTGAGGCTTCCCCCCACGTACAGGCTGGTGGATGATTCCACCCACGTACATATTGGTGGATGGTTTCCTCCCACGTACAGACTGGTGGATGAGACATGGTCTCGGTCTTGTGAGACATGATTTCGGACATTGAGACGTGATTCCAGACGTCTTAGACATGGCTACGGTTTTCTGATCACGATTCCGGACTTTTGAGACATTATTCCGGACTTGTGAAGACATGATTCCGGAATTTTGAGACTCGGGTAAAAGTTTAGATTCACAATCCCTTCACGCTTCACTGCTCAAGCAGACAGACCACCATCATTAAAGGCAACTAAGGATGGCCAGAAAAACTTTTGCCGTCATTCATGATTTAAAAGACGAGATGAAGAGCCGCTTTTCTGCGGTCATCTCAGCTTCCGTAATGTCTCGTGGGCGACTCATTTACTCACAGTTTGAATCCGAGACTTCCTCATCTCTGTTTTTGAGGATGATGAGAGAGAGAGATTTGAGTTCATGTCTCCCCAACACCGCGAGACGTGCAGGAGGGGAAATGAGTTCATGTCATTTTGACAGACAGATGTGTTTGACAGTAAGATATTAGCTTATCACATGGTCATGTTAAATAGTGTAACACTCCTTATCTGACCCACACCTTACCTGTTGACAGGACCAGACCCACACCTTACCTGTTGACAGGACCAGACCCACACCTTACCTGTTGACAGGACCAGACCCACACCTTACCTGTTGACAGGACCAGACCCACACCTTACCTGTTGACAGGACCAGACCCACACCTTACCTGTTGACAGGACCAGACCCACACCTTACCTGTTGACAGGACCAGACCCACACCTTACCTGTTGACAGGACCCGACCCACACCTTACCTGTTGACAGGACCCGACCCACACCTTACCTGTTGACAGGACCAGACCCACACCTTACCTGTTGACAGGACCCGACCCACACCTTACCTGTTGACAGGACCCGACCCACACCTTACCTGTTGACAGGACCAGACCCACACCTTACCTGTTGACAGGACCCGACCTAGTATATCATCCTCCTGTGTCTGATGTCAAGTCTCTGAGTCTTAACCTTAGAACAGACCAGCCCAGGCGCGACCCCGCCTGCCTCTTGCAAGACAGATGGTGTAGTCTGGGTCCTGGCGAGCACCAGCTGTGCCCTGGCCCGGGAGAGATGGCCCCTGATGGCTCTAGTGGGCGGCACGTCCACCATCTGTCATCTGGGGGGGCTTCCAGATGCAGCTGGTGCGAGGAAATTGAATACAGAAGTAGAGAAGAGAAGTGGACGAAGAAAGATTCCCCCACCGCCCTCCCTCCTTCGTGTCCACTCAACTATACGAGGTTGATGACATAGAAATTGATGGATTGAGGGGAACCCTATGTGAGGTGTTCGGATGTTATCTTGATGTGTCCCGGGCAGGTGGCTGGGTGTTATCTTGATGTGTCCTGGGCAGGTGGTCTGGTGTTATCTTGCTCTGTGGACTGGGAAGGTGGTCTGGTGTTATCTTGCTCTGTGTCCTGGGAAGGTGGTCTGGTGTTATCTTGCTCTGTGGACTGGGAAGGTGGTCTGGTGTTATCTTGCTCTGTGGACTGGGAAGGTGGCTGGGTGTTATCTTGGCTCTGTGGACTGGGAAGGTGGTTGGTGTTATATTGCTCTGTGGGACTGGGAAGGTGGTTGGTGTTATCTTGCTCTGTGGACTGGGAAGGTGGTCTGGTGTTATCTTGCTCTGTGGACTGGGAAGGTGGTCTGGTGTTATCTTGCTCTGTGGACTGGGAAGGTGGTCTGGTGTTATCTTGCTCTGTGGACTGGGAAGGTGGTCTGGTGTTATCTTGCTCTGTGGACTGGGAAGGTGGTCTGGTGTTATCTTGCTCTGTGGACTGGGAAGGTGGTCTGGTGTTATCTTGCTCTGTGGACTGGGAAGGTGGTCTGGTGTTATCTTGCTCTGTGGACTGGGAAGGTGGTTGGGTGTTATCCTGCTTAATGCCTCTACAAGTTCCCAAGATTGTAACTAATGTTGACTCTTGTTTCTTTACAGGTAAGGCAACAGGCAGGTCCCCACCACCTCAGCAGGTAAGGCAACAGGCAGGTCCCCACCACTTCAGCAGGTAAGGCAACAGGCAGGTCCCCACCACCTCAGCAGGTAAGGCAACAGGTAGGTCCCCACCACCACTCCAGGTAAGGTAGCAAACAGGTCCCCACCACTTCAGCAGGTTATGCAACAGGCAGGTCCCCACCACCACACCAGGTAAGGCAACAGGCAAGTCCCCACCACCACACCAGGTAAGGTAGCAAACAGGTCCCCACCACCTCAGCAGGTAAGGCAAGAAGCAGGTCCCCTACCACCTCACCAGGTAAGGCAAGAAGCAGGTCCCCCACCACCACGCCCCCACAATAGTGACCCCATGATACTAACCCCACCGTAGAGTCCCCTTCAAGGTGACCCTACCATGGTGACCTCTCCATAGTGACCCATGCATGGCGACCCAACCATAGTGAACCCAACATGGTGAACCCACTGTAGTTACCCCACTGTGGTGAATCTACCTTAGTGAACGTATGAGACTGAAGCCACCAAAGTGAACCTAATGTAATGAACCCAAACTAGTGAACCTGCCGCAATGAATTCACCATAGTGAACCGCAATAGTGAACCCACCATGATCTACCAACCATATTGAACCCACTAGAGTGAACCTACTGATTAGAAAACAGAAATAAATTCATTTTTAACCATAATTTGATTTTCTGTATTGCATATATTTCCTCGAGATGTGATGAAAGCTTCTTTTTTGTATCATTGGCTTTAACCATACCTCGTGCTGACTTCCACTCTGCCAGTGGGTTAACATTCTCTTCCTCCAACTGCTGCTGCTCTCTCTCTCTCTCTCTCGCCACCACCGTGAAAGTCTTAACTAACAACTGGGTGATCCAAGGACGTGTTATCCAAGTAATGGAGGAAATTATGAAAAGTTGTGGTACGGTTGTTAAATCTGAACTGGCCATCTTAGTCATGGGTCCTCTGCACACACACACACACACACACACACACACACACACACACACACACACACACACGTACCAGTGTATTAATTGTGTTTTGTTTAAATGTTACCAGACAGTTGTCTGTGTGTCTGTGAGGAGATTGTTGTTTCTGCCCAGCAGACACCTGTCTGTATGTGTCTGGGAAGTGTTTGCGCCTCTCCATCAGTCTGTATGTTTCTGTGGAATCTGTGGACTCTTCACAACAGACATTAGTCTGTATTTTAGTGTTGAAAGTGATGATGTTACCCCAGACAATATAGTCTTCATGTCTGTAAAAATGTGGATGATTATTGCCTGTTCTTATCACTAGAGATAAGCTTACAAATTATACTATAAATGTTTTCATTCGTGTCTTCTATACCCAGTTCTGTTGGTATGTATTATAAGGAAAGAGATGCGTGTCATAAGAATGTTTTTGATGAGGTTGTTGGAGGTTGTTATAGAATGTTATGAAACGGAAATACATGTAGAAAAAAAAAAAAAGTTGGAGGTTGTGAATTGTCTAGGGTTGTGGTTCGTCGAGAGTGGCCTAAAATAAAAATCACCTCAGAGACTTGCAGTCCACACCGGTGATTCTACAACCCCGTCTCCCATGTCCCGCTGCTAATCTCACCCCTCCGAAATCCTTCACAACAACCCCCGACCTTCATCCTCAACCTCTGGCTACCCCCCCACCCCTCGGCCACCACCCACAACCCCTGGTCACACACCCCCTTTCCCCTCAACCCCCTGGCCACCCTATCATAACCCCCGACGCTGGTCGTGTTTTGGGGGGCGACATCCGAGCCAGCCCCTCTGGGCCAGATGGGAAATGAGTTGTTTATGCACAACAATATTTTGTTGTGGACTGTGTCGTGGGCGGCCCGGGCCGTAACTTCAACCACCCCCCCCTCCACCCCTGGCCACCACATGGGCCGCCCCGTCTGCCGCAGCCACCACCGCCAGTTAAAGGGGTTAGGTGAAGTAAGGGGGAATGAAGGGTGTCCTCACATCACCCCATACACACACACACACACACACACACACACACACACCAGTCACTACCATTAGCCAAGACGCCACGACAGCACTCACGCCAGGTGGTGAGTGGTGCGAGGGTTGTGGCTGGTTATGGTGATGGTTGTGGAGTACAAAGGGATGACAGAGGACCTGATGGTCCATGGCGAGGTTACCTCCCTGAAGGACAGTGACAGTATCCTAAGTTCCTCAACTACACAGACGGTTTAGAATAGAAGGTTCCGCCGCCCCCGACCGACCCACTCACCCATCCATCGCTCCCTCCAACACAACATACAGGAGGGGAGTAGCTAAGAGGGAAGGCAGTGGAATACGGGGATGTTATACTGACATGGAAGATGTATAGGAAACTGTGGACGGAACACAGCGGGTAACCTCGAGTAGGAGGCCCAAGTCTAAAAAGAAAATGGGGTCCATTTATAATATATATATATATATATATATATATATATATATATATATATATATATATATATATATATATATATATCACACACACACACACAACTTCAGCAGCTTATCTTTCCATCCAACTTCAGAAAAGTTATTTTCCCCACCAGCTTCAGTAAGTTACCTTTCCTACCAACTTCCCTCGGAAAGAAATGGTCAATTATTTTAGAAAAGGTTTCGTCTTGAAGTATGTGTGTGAGACGGAGACCAGTGGACTTGTGGTACCTATAGCTGGTCCCTCCCTGGATGACTGTGGGTGAAGTTGGTAGGGTTTTTTTTTTCGACCAGACACCAACCAGGTCGTTCTAGGGTTGCCAGTGACTGGCCAGTGTGACAACCTGAGGTGCAGGTCCAGGTTGGTATATGATTGTTAACAGAGGGTAACCAGGTGACTGTGGAAGCGTTGACTGTTTATCAAAGACTGTAGACTCAATGCAGCCAAACCCGTGACTGATGCACCAGCTGTGCGTTAAGTGAGAACCGTTTCAGCGTTAACTGTTCCAACCATCTGGGCGTTGATTGGTAGCCATAGGGGGCGTTGATTTATAGCCATCTAGGCGTTGATTTACAGCCGCTTGGGCGTTGATCAGTAGCCATCTCGGCATCAACTGATGGCCATCAGGTCGGTGTAAGAGAAGAGTGGAAGTCTGCAGCAGAGGGTAACAGTGTCTGTCATATATTTAGCTGTGAAAAATGACGTTGAAAAAAAAAGGTGAAAAATTCCAAGTGTAGGAAAATATACGTGAATGTGTGTTGGATGTTGTGTGACCAAAGGATTGTGTGGCAACATCATCTGCTGAATTTGGTAAATGATATCAGGCCTGGAGGATGCTCTTATCTTGCTTTTGTTTGCTAGGGTTTATTTTTATGCGTGGGAGTCGATCATGCCTGGTGATGTGGTGTTGGTGAGGCTTGGTGAACACCCGGGTCAAGTGGTGAGGTTTGGTGAACACCCAGGTCAGGTGGTGAGGCTTGGTGAACACCCGGGTCAGGTGGTAAGGCTTGGTGAACACCCGGGTCAGGTGGTGAGGCTTGGTGAACACCCAGGTCAGGTGGTGAGGCTTGGTGAACACCCGGGTCAGGTGGTGAGGCTTGGTGAACACCCGGGTCAGGTGGTAAGGCTTGGTGAACACCCGGGTCAGGTGGTGAGGCTTGGTGAACACCCAGGTCAGGTGGTAAGGCTTGGTGAACACCCGGGTCAGGTGGTGAGGCTTGGTGAACACCCAGGTCAGGTGGTGAGGCTTGGTGAACACCCGGGTCAGGTGGTGAGGCTTGGTGAACACCCGGGTCAGGTGGTGAGGCTTGGTGAACACCCAGGTCAGGTGGTGAGGCTTGGTGAACACCCAGGTCAGGTGGTGAGGCTTGGTGAGGGCCTGGCTGGCGGGTGTTCCTGGTGGAGTAAGGAGGATTACGGAGGCTTTGCCATTAATGTAGGGGCGTTACCGTGGGCCGTGGGGAGGATCGGGGTGTGTAGGGGCTGGGTACAGGGGGCGCGGGGGTCAAACAGGGTTAGCAACATGCAGACAACATTGGAGGTCAGGAAACGAAGGTGATAGAGAGAAACGGGCAGTTTAGGCAGAAATAGGATGATTAGAAAACAGTAGTAACTACATGATTAGAAAGCAGTTGTAAATGAGTGATTAGAAAGCAGTCGAAACTTACGTGATTAAAGAGCAGTTGTGACTTAGTGATTAGAAAGCAGTCGTAACTACGTGATCGGAAGACAGTCGTAACTATGCGATTAGGAAGCCTATATAACTACTACGTGCTCTGGGAAGGCAATCGTAACTAAAACAGTAGCCACCGTCTCGTGTTGTAGGAGCTGGGGACCAAGCAGAAAGAGAGGAGGAGACGGCGCGCGCGACCCTGGTAAGGAAAGAGGAAAAAAATAACAGTCGAAATAAAGCGAGTAGAGAGAGAGAGAGAGAGAGAGAGAGAGAGAGAGAGAGAGAGAGAGAGAGAGAGAGAGAGAGAGAGAGAGAGAGAGAGAGAAACAATAATAAAAAGGCTGGAGACTATTAATACGGAGAAGGAGTGGGCACACATCTCCACGGGTACTTGACTCCACTCACCCACGGCGCTTACCCAGAGGGGCTCCTGCCTAATTGAACTCCTAGACCGTCGCTCTTTAACCTTTCAAACTTACGGAGGGCGACACAGCTGTAGCTAGCTGTGCCGCTACCCAGGTAACACAGCGAGATTTATGCCGCCTAGCGAAGATAACACAGCCAGGGGGCTATGTCACTACGAAGATAAGAAAGGTAAAGCTGTGCCACTACGAACATGAACCCAGCTAGATCTATGCCAGTACAAACATGGCACAGTTAGAGCTATGGCAGTATACGAATATAGACGGCTAGAGCTATGGCAATAAGCGAATATAGATGGCTAGAACTTTCATAACACAATGATAACCCAGCTAGAACGATGGAAGTGTTTGTATTATTATGTGTCAGAAGTGGAGGGAGCAAGTAGAAAGAGACCGAGAGGGAGAGATGGAAGGTTGGAGTGAGGGAGACTTCGAGCTACCTGGACCTCAACATGCAGGATGCTGCGAGGCATGCAAAGGATGGAACGAATTGGAGCGACGTGGTATACAGGGGGCGACGTGCTGTTACTGGGACGAACCAGAGCATATAAAGTGATCAGGACATCACGGAAAGGTCCCTAGGGGCTGACTGTGGATAATGATGTCTGGTGTTAGTACACTGCACGCACATTGTTCGTTTGTTCCTGACCCTACCTCGCTCTGGCTGGGGTAAACAATGACGTATGAAAAAAAGATATATATATATATATTTTTTTTTTTTTTTTTATACTTTGTCGCTGTCTCCCGCGTTTGCGAGGTAGCGCAAGGAAACAGACGAAAGAAGTGGCCCAACCCCCCCCCCCCCCCATACACATGTACATACACACGTCCACACACGCAAATATACATACCTACACAGCTTTCCATGGTTTACCCCAGACGCTTCACATGCCTTGATTCAATCCACTGACAGCACGTCAAACCCTGTATACCACATCGCTCCAATTCACTCTATTCCTTGCCCTCCTTTCACCCTCCTGCATGTTCAGGCCCCGATCACACAAAATCTTTCTCACTCCATCTTTCCACCTCCAATTTGGTCTCCCTCTTCTCCTCGTTCCCTCCACCTCCGACACATATATCCTCTTGGTCAATCTTTCCTCACTCATTCTCTCCATGTGCCCAAACCATTTCAAAACACCCTCTTCTGCTCTCTCAACCACGCTCTTTTTATTTCCACACATCTCTCTTACCCTTACGTTACTTACTCGATCAAACCACCTCACACCACACATTGTCCTCAAACATCTCATTTCCAGCATATATATATATATATATATATATATATATATATATATATATATATATATATATATATATATATATATATATTATTTTCTTCACTCTATATTTTCATTATACAAGATAGTCTCCACCGTCAATGATATTCATAATAATAATTTCACCTGTTTTGTTGTTTGGTGATTATCATACCTTATATGATAATTGTTGACGTTATCGTTTCATCATACCTTGCATTTAGCTTTTTGTCTCCATGGTGTCGGGGGAGAGCGTCGGCGATGTACAAGTCCAACCTCTTTACGGCCGCTGGAGGGAGCAGCGCGCTTTCATCCCGTTATTAAAATACATTTAGGGATCGAGCAAAACAGTTGATAGTTACCAAGTTGCATGATGAAGGACCTGTCTCCTTGGCGCCGCCGTCCCCTTTACCCCAATGTTTTGCAGCTCCTCATCCCCAGCCGGCCACACACCTCCAACTATTTTTACCAGATTTCGCACAATTGTGTTAAGATTTATCCCTCGGTTGAGTGAACTGTTTATATCCCCCATCGCCTCTCTCTTCATATCCCACGCAGGCAGCCCATCCCCCAAACCCAGGTCAGCCATTCATCAAGCTTCCTCCATTCTTTACCAGGTCCTCTACATAACCTAACCAGGTCACTACCATCCTACAAGGTTTCCACAGAGCCTAGTGCACTGTCATCAGTGCTACCATTGTCAGGTCACCAATATTTCCAGTACTAAGTTCTTAGCAGTACCCCTCACCAGGTCCTTAGCAGTACCCTTCACCAGGTCCCCAGTATTACCCAAAACCAGGTCCCCAGCACCACTATCATAAGGTCCTCCTGCCGGCGTCCAGACCCTGACTCTCTCCATTGAGCGCCTTTAGCAGCCTCCCGAACACCGTGCCCGACGAACGCCCCGACCACGATCCCGACGTCACCCCTCATCCCCCGGCTGGCGACCGACAACTACCCCGACCAGTCGGTCATGGATTACTAGAATCATCCACAACGTTATAGATCGCAGCGTTCATTGCTCCTTCAGGTAAACAAGTAAGATGTGGGTGTTCGGTGGGCTGGTTAGTCTATCCGATGGTCAACGAGACATTAACAAGATCTTAACGAAGCCTTAACAGTGTTACCATCCAGCGTAAACGAGGCGGGAAGATCGGTGGCCGCCCATTGGTTGGCCTGGTGTTGATGTATAGTTCGCCTCCCGAAATGACTTATCAGTAGACGCTGCCACCGCCTCTCCCATTGTAACATGTTCCAGTCATAGAGTTGGAGTGGGACCTCCTCCCCCTCTCATAGCCTTCCTTCCCACCCTCCCTGATCTATTATCCGAAAGCCAGACATTCTTACTCTTTGTGGTCATCTATCTGGGTTCCGTTCTATTCCTGTTGTAAGGGCTCCGGTTAACCAGACCGGCCACAATATAAGCCAAGGGATTGCTGAGCTAATTTGCCCACCGTGGACACTCGAGGGGTCAAGTAAGACGGAAGGTATGGAGTCAGAGGGGAATAATGTGGCGGAGGAAGAAGAGTAGTAATGAGAAGGGAAGAGAAGGAGAAGAATCCGGGAATACAAAATGAGAAATTAGCAAAATTGAGGGAAACCATACTCATAACACACACCCTGAGGGCGGGGCGATAGATGAAAGCCAGCGAATGTTCACATCTGTTGCCTTCCACGAAATCCCTCAACAGCCGTTGGACCACAGCTTTCCAGGGCTTCAGGTCTCTCCACGACCTCTGACACCACCTCGTTTCAGGGCTCCAGGTCCCTCTGCAACTACTCGACCACCTCTTTCCAAGACTCCGAGTCTTTCAGCCACCAGAATACCTCCTCTTTTCAAAGATCCATTTCCCTCAACAACCTATGGTCCACGTCTTTCCAGAGCTCCAGGCCCCTAATCTGCCTCTGCACTCCAGGTCCTTCAGCAGTCATTTTGGACCCCCCTCTTTCCAGATTTCCAGGTCCCTCTTTGCCTAGCTCAAAGGTTCTGAACGGCCCATGGGGTTGGCCAGTGACGCCACACGGATCTTTCGTCATCGGAATCTCGACTGTTCTTACGGTGGCTGGTGACTGCTCTGGTCTGAGACCACCCCAGGTCTACCCCCGATAAGACTGTTCGACCCGTTGGTCCGTGCTGCCAAGAACCATTAAGGGTTGGGGGACTTCAAGACCATAACGTTCCTCCCCTAACTTTTCCCCTCCTTTGTCACCTCTTCTGTTCGTCCAACATTCCCTGTGCCCTTCACCCTACGTCCGCGCACTCCTCCATCACTCCCTGCGCCCACTGCGTCCGCCTCATCTTCCTCCAACACTCCCTGTGCCTCCCTGCGTCCCCCTCCTCCTCCAACACTCCATGTGCCTCCCCTGCGTCATCCTCACCTTCCTCCAGCACTCCGTCCCCCCCCCCCTTCCCCCCTCCAACACTCCTTGAGTCAATTAAACTCGTGTGTCAGGAATGTTTCCTGGGTTTTTTTCTGTTTCTTGCTTCAAGAGCGACGGCTCGTGGGAGACTCTCTGACACCTCGCCTCAGGCCCCCCCCTCCCCCCCTCCCACACCTGGGACGTTCTCCCCTCCTCGCCAAACCTCACCTGCTACTCCACGCTAGACCTCACCTGCTACTCCACGCCAGACCTCACCTGATGCTCCACGCCAGACCTCACCTGATGCTCCACGCCAGACCTCAACTGATGCTCCACGCTAGACCTCACCTACTACTCCATGCCAGACCTCACCTGCTGCTGGAGGACAGTATAGGTTCACACTGTTGTAATTACTTGTTGCTGCTACAGTGTTTACATCAACATATAGCGGGTGTTGTCGCAACTGAATGATCGAATTGTTCTCACTATAAAGTTAATCACTAGACGCCCGTAACTCGACCTTACTGCTTCCATACTTCTGCCATTGCTTTAATAGAAGTTTAGTTTGGAAAGGTTGAAAGGCGTTTCTCCCTGTGTGGCCTGAGGCCTCAACTGCTGTGCCACCACCTGCTGTGTCTTCACCTTCTGTGTCACCACCTGCTGTGTCACCTCCTGCTGTGTCACCACAGAGCGTGAGACTGGTGTATATTGCGGTTTGAGGAGCTGGGGCCGGAGTCGGAGCCTCATTCATCAGGTGCTGACGTGCCCGAACGGATATTGTCCCCGGCTACCGTCCCCACCCGGGTATCGTCCACTCCCGGGTATATAGTCCCCACCACACCCCGGTAGTGTTCATATCCGCGCATCGTCCCCTGCTTAGGATCGTCGTGCCCACCCGGGTGTCGTTCACACCACTGGGTCCTTTCGAGGCTGTGGACGACATCAGAAACTCCAATTCGTGTGGTGAAAGTTAGAAAGGCAAGGCATGTAACGAAGAAGGCGCTGATAATGTTCGACGTGGACTTGGAGCGAATTATTCATCAACTGAAATCAGATGGATCATGCCTAAGTAGCCAGTTAGATCCATGAGGTGGTCAAGTTGCTGACGAAAAAGAAAACGAGAGGTTGCTGTATGAATTCCTTTGTATTCGTTTCTCTAAGAGGTTGGTCTGAGGTGGTTTGGACGTGTGGAGAGGATGAGTGAAAAGAGACTGACCAAGAGGATGTACGTGCCGGAAGTGGAGGGAGCAAGTGGGAGGGGATGACTGAGAAAGAGATGGATGGCCAGAATGAAAGAGACTGAGTTATCAAGGCCTAAGGGGGAAGGAAGTTGCGAGGCGTGCATAGGATAGAGCGAATTGGAGCGATGTGATATACAGGGAGCAACGTGTTTTGATTAGACTCAACCAAGGAATGATATGGAGTGATTGAGGGAAGTGCGTGGTGCTTAGGTTTCAACAGGCAGTGAATGGATGTGAGCAAACGGGACCGTTCTTCATCTGTTCCTGGCGCTGCATACCTACGCGGTAAACGGTGTCAATGACTCAACACAGTCGCTAGAAGTGGAAAATATATTTTTTTCCTCTTTCATAACATACTGTGAAAGGCTGTGGGCCTCTATTAAGAGAGAGAGAGAGAGAGAGAGAGAGAGAGAGAGAGAGAGAGAGAGAGAGAGAGAGAGAGAGAGAGAGAGAGAGAGTGAAGGCCCGCAGATCTACAGAGAAGCAGCGACAGAATTAGCCAGAAGCCTTAAATGGTAAGGTCGTAGTCAACAAGCCCTCTTGATCCGCCCACTAACTCGACCCTGTAAAACATTCCGGGAATTAAAACCGACTCTCTCTCTCTCTCTCTCTCTCTCTCTCTCTCTCTCTCTCTCTCTCTCTCTCTCTCTCTCTCTCTCTCTCTCTCTCTCTCTCTCTCTCTCTCTCCTCGTTCCCTTGCACACTCTAGTTCACAATTGCTTATTCCTGTACGCGCTCAGGAACCAAATTACTGCGTGTCCTTTTTCAAGAGCTGACTTTGCAGTTTGCTTACATAAGTGAGCTGAAAAACAAATGGAGGTCTTTTTTTTTTTCTTCTTTTTTTTTGTGTTAAAGAGAGTCAGCGCTCGCGTTTGCCGACGTGGGCTGCCGGGTGTCAACAAGCCGATGCTGTTGACGGAAGGAATTAGAGCTCCCTGTGTAAACTCGACTCGGCACAACTCTAATTCATGCCAAATTAAGATTGCCCCCTCATCGAAGATGCTAACGCATTCTAAAAAATTGGTGTACCGTTCAATATTTGTTATGCACCTGAAGTCCCCCTTCTGTGCCGGCGAGCAGTGAGCTTGGGCTGCCATTATTTTCACCCGGGGGAGCTGTGATTGGCTGCCTCGTGTTAGCCCCGCCGACTGAGGTGCTTCAAGACGAGATACTTCGCCCCGGTCAATTAAGAATTTCACTTTTTCCTCCATTATGGTGGTGTACTCTCTCGCTGGATAGCCACGTCAGTGGGGAGAGTGGGTGTTTACTTTAAGCCAGTGTGTTTCTCCTTCTCTCTTGGGTTTTGTGAAGACCATTGGCGAAGACTGTGCACCAGTGGCCAGGAGTGTACACCTGCGGCCAGGAGTGTACACCTGCGGCCAGGAGTGTACACCTGTGGCCAGGAGTGTACACCAGTGGCCAGGAGTGTACACCTGTGGCCAGAAGTGTACATCTGTGGCCAGAAGTGTACACCTGTGGCCAGGAGTGTACACCTGTGGCCAGGAGTGTACACTTGTGGCCAGAAGTGTACACCTGTGCCCAGGAATGTACACCAGTGACCAGAAGTGTACACCTATGGCCAGAAGTGTACACCTGTGCCCAGGAATGTACACCAGTGACCAGAAGTGTGCACCTATGGCCAGGAGTGTACACCTGTGGCCAGGAGTGTACACCAGTGGCCAGGAATGCACACCTGTGGCCAGGAGTGTACATCAGTGACCATTGTACAGTAGAACACAATAGGGGGGAAGTGGCAGTGGTACCAACGTCCTCTCGGGCCATTATCATAATCTATTTACCTCACTAATCCCATCATGGAGGTACACGTGTAACGCGTGTAATCTAATTTACATTTTATGATGAATGTCATTATGTTCTGCTGGTTCCGAGCCTTCGCGGCCCCGGGGGGTGTGGGGCGGCCCGCCCATCACACGGTTGGCACGCCCCACCCTTGCCCCGGCCAGGCCCCGCCCCTCACACAACCGGGACGCCCCGCCTCTGTTTCAGTCAAGACCCCCTCACCCCAGGGAACTCCCGGTACGATGACGGAGTGTCAGACCAGGGAACTCCCGATATGTATGGCGGAGTGCCAGACCATGGAACTCCCGGTATGTATGGCGGAGTGCCAGACCATGGAACTCCCGGTATGTATAGTGGAAGGTATCAGACCAGGGAACTCCCGGTATGTATGGCGGAGTGCCAGACCAGGGAACTCCCGGTATGCATGGTGGAAGGTGTCAGACCAGGGAACTCCCGGTATGTATGGCGGAGTGTCAGACCAGGGAACTCCCGGTATGTATGGTGGAGTGTCAGACCAGGGAACTCCCGGTATGCATGGTGGAAGGTGTCAGACCAGGGAACTCCCGGTATGTATGGCGGAGTGCCAGACCATGGAACTCCCGGTATGTATGGTGAAAGGTATCAGACCATGGAACTCCCGGTATGTATGGCGGAGTGTCAGACCATGGAACTCCCGGTATGTATGGTGGAAGGTATCTCAGACCAGGGAACTCCCGGTATGTATGGTGGAAGGTATCATCAGACCAGGGAACTCCCGGTATGTATGGTGGAAGGTATCATCAGACCATGGAACTCCCGGTATGTATGGCGGAGTGTCAGACCAGGGAACTCCCGGTATGTATGGTGGAAGGTATCTCAGACCATGGAACTCCCGGTATGTATGGTGGAAGGTATCATCAGACCAGGGAACTCCCGGTAGCATCAGTGTTGGCTGGCATAGGGTAAGCAGCACCCTCCCTCATTTACATATATTGGGAGTGTAAGTCTGGTGTATTAACATTCGTGTCTAATGAAGAATGACGATATTCATGCCGGGCCAAGTGGATCTAATGTTGTAGCTTAGATGTGTTAGCCTCCTTGATGCCATCAGTCTGCTTCTGTCCCTGTTGAGGTTCATGCCGCGATGCCCCACCCCAGTATCAGCCAACGCCTCTTTGGGCATGTGTCAGCATGGGGTCAAGATGGTTACCCTATCTTAGGATCAGGGAAAATGCTAGGCCTCAACCCTAGGACTCAGTACTGGCGCCCTGCGCGAGAGTTGAGTTCTAAGGGGTACGAGGCCCTGGTAACAGGACTCCATTTTAGTCTACTGGGAAAGGGACCTCTCTCGAGGCGAGGGGAGGATAGTATGTACAGGCATCAAGGACGTGTGTAAGGGTTTATCTGCCTGTCCCGTGATCCCAGAGAGATTTTCCGGGCCATCCCATGACCTCAGAGGGATCCCCGGGCCGTCCCATGACCCCAGAAGAACTCCCCGGGCAGTCCCATGACCCCAGAAGGATCCCCCCGAACCATCTTAGGCTTGCGAGGAACTGGGACAGCTGACAGCCCTCTCCACGTCCCAGTCTAGGGGGAAGAGGGGGCTGGGACAGCTGACAGCCCTCTCCACGTCCCAGGCTAGGGGGAGAGGGGGCTGGGACAGCTGACAGTCCTCTCCACGTCCTAGGCTAGGGGGAGAGGAGGGCTGGGGCAGCTGACAGCCCTCTCCACGTCCCAGTCTAGGGGGAAGAGGGGGCTGGGACAGCTGACAGCCCTCTCCACGTCCCAGTCTAGGGGGAAGAGGGGGCTGGGACAGCTGACAGCCCTCTCCACGTCCCAGTCTAGGGGGAAGAGGGGGCTGGGACAGCTGACAGCCCTCTCCACGTCCCAGTCTAGGGGGAAGAGGGGGCTGGGACAGCTGACAGCCCTCTCCACGTCCCAGTCTAGGGGGAAGAGGGGGCTGGGACAGCTGACAGCCCTCTCCACGTCCCAGTCTAGGGGGAAGAGGGGGCTGGGACAGCTGACAGCCCTCTCCACGTCCCAGTCTAGGGGGAAGAGGGGGCTGGGACAGCTGACAGCCCTCTCCACGTCCCAGTCTAGGGGGAAGAGGGGGCTGGGACAGCTGACAGCCCTCTCCACGTCCCAGTCTAGGGGGAAGAGGGGGCTGGGACAGCTGACAGCCCTCTCCACGTCCCAGTCTAGGGGGAAGAGGGGGCTGGGACAGCTGACAGCCCTCTCCACGTCCCAGTCTAGGGGGAAGAGGGGGCTGGGACAGCTGACAGCCCTCTCCACGTCCCAGTCTAGGGGGAAGAGGGGGCTGGGACAGCTGACAGCCCTCTCCACGTCCCAGTCTAGGGGGAAGAGGGGGCTGGGACAGCTGACAGCCCTCTCCACGTCCCAGTCTAGGGGGAAGAGGGGGCTGGGACAGCTGACAGCCCTCTCCACGTCCCAGTCTAGGGGGAAGAGGGGGCTGGGACAGCTGACAGCCCTCTCCACGTCCCAGTCTAGGGGGAAGAGGGGGCTGGGACAGCTGACAGCCCTCTCCACGTCCCAGTCTAGGGGGAAGAGGGGGCTGGGACAGCTGACAGCCCTCTCCACGTCCCAGTCTAGGGGGAAGAGGGGGCTGGGACAGCTGACAGCCCTCTCCACGTCCCAGTCTAGGGGGAAGAGGGGGCTGGGACAGCTGACAGCCCTCTCCACGTCCCAGTCTAGGGGGAAGAGGGGGCTGGGACAGCTGACAGCCCTCTCCACGTCCCAGTCTAGGGGGAAGAGGGGGCTGGGACAGCTGACAGCCCTCTCCACGTCCCAGTCTAGGGGGAAGAGGGGGCTGGGACAGCTGACAGCCCTCTCCACGTCCCAGTCTAGGGGGAAGAGGGGGCTGGGACAGCTGACAGCCCTCTCCACGTCCCAGTCTAGGGGGAAGAGGGGGCTGGGACAGCTGACAGCCCTCTCCACGTCCCAGTCTAGGGGGAAGAGGGGGCTGGGACAGCTGACAGCCCTCTCCACGTCCCAGTCTAGGGGGAAGAGGGGGCTGGGACAGCTGACAGCCCTCTCCACGTCCCAGTCTAGGGGGAAGAGGGGGCTGGGACAGCTGACAGCCCTCTCCACGTCCCAGTCTAGGGGGAAGAGGGGGCTGGGACAGCTGACAGCCCTCTCCACGTCCCAGTCTAGGGGGAAGAGGGGGCTGGGACAGCTGACAGCCCTCTCCACGTCCCAGTCTAGGGGGAAGAGGGGGCTGGGACAGCTGACAGCCCTCTCCACGTCCCAGTCTAGGGGGAAGAGGGGGCTGGGACAGCTGACAGCCCTCTCCACGTCCCAGTCTAGGGGGAAGAGGGGGCTGGGACAGCTGACAGCCCTCTCCACGTCCCAGTCTAGGGGGAAGAGGGGGCTGGGACAGCTGACAGCCCTCTCCACGTCCCAGTCTAGGGGGAAGAGGGGGCTGGGACAGCTGACAGCCCTCTCCACGTCCCAGTCTAGGGGGAAGAGGGGGCTGGGACAGCTGACAGCCCTCTCCACGTCCCAGTCTAGGGGGAAGAGGGGGCTGGGACAGCTGACAGCCCTCTCCACGTCCCAGTCTAGGGGGAAGAGGGGGCTGGGACAGCTGACAGCCCTCTCCACGTCCCAGTCTAGGGGGAAGAGGGGGCTGGGACAGCTGACAGCCCTCTCCACGTCCCAGTCTAGGGGGAAGAGGGGGCTGGGACAGCTGACAGCCCTCTCCACGTCCCAGTCTAGGGGGAAGAGGGGGCTGGGACAGCTGACAGCCCTCTCCACGTCCCAGTCTAGGGGGAAGAGGGGGCTGGGACAGCTGACAGCCCTCTCCACGTCCCAGTCTAGGGGGAAGAGGGGGCTGGGACAGCTGACAGCCCTCTCCACGTCCCAGTCTAGGGGGAAGAGGGGGCTGGGACAGCTGACAGCCCTCTCCACGTCCCAGTCTAGGGGGAAGAGGGGGCTGGGACAGCTGACAGCCCTCTCCACGTCCCAGTCTAGGGGGAAGAGGGGGCTGGGACAGCTGACAGCCCTCTCCACGTCCCAGTCTAGGGGGAAGAGGGGGCTGGGACAGCTGACAGCCCTCTCCACGTCCCAGTCTAGGGGGAAGAGGGGGCTGGGACAGCTGACAGCCCTCTCCACGTCCCAGTGGTGGCCAAGTGTAGTGGGACACAAGGCTGTGGTGGCCAAGTGTAGTAAGACGCAAGGTGCTGGTGGCCAAGTGTAGTAAGACACAAGGCTGTGGTGGCCAAGTGTAGTGGGACATATGGTGCTGGTGGCCAAGTGTAGTGAGACACAAGGCGGTAACTATCATATACTTCGTTGATGTAAACAGAGTTATTGAACATTGTTTTGGGAACGAAGGAAGTGTTGTACAGCTGGATTGATCTGAGGATGGTTAGAGAGAGAGAGAGAGAGAGAGAGAGAGAGAGAGAGAGAGAGAGAGAGAGAGAGAGAGAGAGAGAGAGAGAGAGAGCGCATCTACCGACCCCTCTTTGGTTTACCGATGACACCTTCTACAACAGCAAGTCTCGCTCATGGCCTAATTTCGATCATACCTATATCACTGGACCCCACAGGACCTGCTAGACCTGATCGGGTCACCATCAAGTCAGTTTTTCTGCCAGACCATGACACAGGCAGGTTCTCTTTTTGCCGCCATCCACTATGGGAGTCATAAGATTGTTACGGGTAGACTGAATACCATAGGTGTTCCTCACGACCTATCACGCGTCCCTGTCCAGCGCCAAGTCCCACGAGACCTGTGTCACAGCCTCTGGAAGACCAGACCACCACAGGACTCCTGTCCGGTCAACAAGACCTGGATCACTGCCTCTGTAGGACAACCCGAGACCTGAGGACCTGGTCAGGATGGGAACAGTCCCCAGGACGCAATCGGGAAAGCCTCACCACGAACGACACGACTCACAGATTTCATTACCCATTTTCACACTAAGTGTACGTCAGTTGCTCCTCCTTCCACGCCATAGATTCCACCCACACTCGCTCCACTTGCCATGGAAGGGGACCCACTCCAGCTCCACTTGCCCACACATCCACTTCTACCTAGAAAAATCACTCCCTCTACCGTTGCCAGCATTGCTTGCACATCCTGCTGGCAAGATTGATGGGCTGTTGCAAAATCACAGTCATCAACGTATGTGAAAGACGTCCGACATGAAGTATGTAGCACAGATGTGTGAAGCTGCCCGACATACTGCAGCAGTATACTTCAGGACTCAGCTGTTCATCATGACACTTACACACACACACACACACACACACACACACACACACACGCGCACACACACACTAGAACCTAAGAAAGAGGGAGGGGGGATGGTTCAACAAAAGACGTCAAAAAAAAAAACACAAAGGAGCTTCTAGATGTGACAAAGGAGGACACTTCAGCCAGCCTGCATACATGAGGTATAAGAGAACAAGGAACGGGTATAGCAAGATCAGAATGTGGCATCCAAAAACAACTTCTTGAAATATGCTGTCCATAATGTCGCTGGAGAAAGGCAAAGTGGATGAGGGGGCTGGCACTGTGGGCAGGAGGCAGGGTGCTGGGGGGTTGGCACCCTCCAACCGCGTCCTAAAGGCAAGCCAATCCTCGGCCACACCATCCCATCCACCCCACTAACTACACTCATTTCACATGCCTATCTGATGGTGAGATGAGGCGGAGGCGTGTCAGTTATTACGCCCATGACGCCTTACGCCCACTCACGCGCGTAGTGTGGCACCCTCACCTGTATGTCTTACACCCACTCACGCGCACCCTCAGCTGCATGTAGCCTCCCTCAAGCCCGCCACTGTTCACGCCCTCGTCACTTGGCTCAAACATCTGCGGACATCGTCTTCTCTCTAACGGCATTTACACCAAGATGTTGACATGTCAACATTTACACCCCCCACCATCAACACCGAAAAACATACACACCATTTGATGTTTCAACATTTACACTTGCACCAGTACTCACACAACAGTATCTACACCCTCAACATTTACACTTTCCACATCTACTTCCCAGCATTTGCACCCACACCACTTACACTCCAGCATTTACACTTCACCATTATTTACACCCTAGCATTGCCTTAAGCTCAATATGAAAGTTGGAGTGAAAAATAGAAAGCTTTCCGTCACTTGTCATTTCCTAGCCAGCGGTCCTCAGGGCCGGCACGATTATCCGGATCCAATACCAATATTGGACTGGTTATCCGGAATAGAAATCCGGTTAATGTGTCTTCCTGCACACGAGTTACTGACACCGCCGTGGAGGAAATTTTCAAACTGGAAATGAGTATTTTGTGAAACTCTTGTTTATATGTATTTTGACGGCCGGTGGATGTTGGAGGAGGGGGAGGCGTGGCCCTGGTGCCGGAGGTGGGGAGACGTGTCCCTGGGGCGGGTCGGGGCGGGGCGGGGTTGACACAGTGGCAGCCTGAGAAATGGGAAAGAATCATACTACAAACTTAGCCAGCTGCACGGGGTAAAAGGCGAGCCAGAAGGGCTAGGAGTGGATGGCTGGAAATCCTCCCCTTTTTTTACTATTACTTCCCACAAGGAGGAAGGCAAGAAGGAACAGATGAAGGATCCTTCCTGAAAGGCTTCATTGCGTACTGCTAACTCACTAAAGCGGGAAAGGAGAGGTTGAGAAAGAGGATATTGCGTCAGAAGTGGGACGAGGAGAAGCGGGAGACCATATTGGACATGGAAGGATGAAAAGAATAAGATTTTGAGTGATTGGGGCCTGGACATGCAGGAGGATGAAAGGCTTGCCCGGGATAGAGTTAATTGGAACGGTGTAGTATACTAGGGTCGACGTGCTGTCAGTAGGCTGAACCAGAGCATGTGAAACGTCCGGGATAAACTATGGAAAGGTCTGTGGAGCCTGGATGTGGATGGGGAGCTGTGGTGTCGGAACATTACACATGACAGCTAGAGAATGAGTGTAAACTAATGTGACCTTTCTTTGTTCCTTGATGTCCTCCGCTAACGCAGGGAACAGCGATCAAGTATTATATATATATATATATATATATATATATATATATATATATATATATATATATATATATGTGTATATATATATATATATATATATATATATATATATATATATATATTTATATATATATATATTTCTTTCTTTTATATATATATATATTTCTTTATCCCTGGGGATAGGGGATTAAGAATACTTCCCACGTATTCCCTGCGTGTCGTAGAAGGCGACTAAAAGGGGAGGGAGCGGGGGGCTGGAAATCCTCCCCTCTCTTTTTTTTTTTTTTTCCAAAAGAAGGCACAGAGGGGGCCAGGTGAGGATATTCCAAAAAAGGCCCAGTCCTCTGTTCTTAACGCTACCTCGCTAACGCGGGAAATGGCGAATAGTTTAAAAGAAATATATATATATATATATATATATATATATATATATATATATATATATATATATATATATATATATATATATATAATGTATACCAAAGAGAAATATTTCTCAATACAATCCTTCGGTAGAGATAAGACACCAGCTGCAGGCTATATGCCTCCTTCCCTCCCTCCCTCCCTCCCTACCTCCCACAGCCCACAATCTCCAACTTATAAGTAAAGTAATAAGGTAGTAAGTAACAAGGCACTTCAAATACTTTACAGTATGATTATAACCCGTGGAGGAGTTAGCGTGGTGGTTCCTTCCCCGAGCATAAACACTGTACTATCAGCTGAGCGTAAGATACACTACATCATCTCTCTCGTGGGTTCACCAGGGTGGGTAACCAGAGGAGTGTAGGGAGCTACCTCAACCCGAGTAACGACGGGTAAGGTCCAAGGCCAATCATGCCTAAGGCTGAGATGGTTAACAGCTTGTTCTGATATTTACTGCTGGAAAATCAAATTTAGATAGTTTTACAGAAGGAATTACTTTGCGTTACAACATATATGTTCATGTGTTGATATAATTTCGTATTCTGTTTACGGACCGTACGTGTGAGCGCATGTACCCCTATCTTGGTTACATTGCGAAAGTCGTGTTGCATCGCTAGCTCAACCCGTAATTGAAAAAGGGCCCACCAAGCAATCGCTATCTATAAGATGTACACCTTTCTGGAGCTATAATAATAATCTGTACCTTATAACGTTTGCTACCTCGCAAACGCGGGAGACAGCGACAAAGTATAAAAAAAAAAAAAAAAAAAAAAACCTTATAACAAACTATTTTCATATTAGATCCTCCAGCGTAGTCGGTATCTATAATAAGTACACCTTTCGGGGTCTGTAATTATAAACTATAGCCTATTATAACTCGTGTTTATTAGAGGATGCCAGCAGAGTCAATATATCAAAGATGTATTCCCCATCAGAAGTAGTAATTATAAACTATACACCATCACCCCATATTTATAATACACTATCGCTTCCTTATTTATTAGAGGCTTCCCCAGCACTTTCAGTATGTAAATCATATACACCGATGAAAGGCTGTAGCTTAATTATGAGATATAGCCTATCACGGCCTAATTTATAAGCTGTTCTGCCCACGATCCATTTAGCGCAGTGCTGCCAACCGTTGCGCTCAACTCTAGCGTCTCGAGCGATTTGTTTACACGTCTCCTCAGTGGGAAGGTGTGCGCCCAGGCGTTGCGGGAGTGTAAACAGAGCGGCTGAGCGACGCCAAGATGGAGTGCATCGGTTGGGAACACCACTGAGTCGTACAACACTCAGACCACGAACACAGCTGAACACAAGTACAGTTCTCCATCAGAGTATTGTGTTGGTATTTCTGCTGCAGTGTTCTTGTGTTGCCATATTGTTGTCTTTCGGTTTGGACTTTCTGTAAACACCTGAACTCCTTGCATCAGATCTGTTTATTTCCCCCCATGTTAGTACATTGAGTAGCATAATACGTAATCGCTAAAACGGACTGACAGTATTGTAATATGAAGCACATTATATTCCCGGATTTCATTCTATGAGCAAACCATTGAAATGCATGTTAACGTAATTACTAGGTAACATTATAAGACTAATTATTGGTCTATATCAAAGCATTATACGTTAGACTGAATATTTCACTAATACTGGAGCGCATTTAAACGCAGCACATTTAACATACTAAACATTCGCCGGTATTCGGTCTGTAAACATTGTCTGGACAGCCAGCGCTGCGCTGGTGATGCTGATGGGGCTCGTGAACCAACAACAACAGCGATAGAGTTTGGATCGTCACAAACTCTGTTTGCAATATATTTGCAACACTAAAAGTACTACACTGCCTTTATCTAAAATCCCCAGTGAACCGTGCTGACCTTTTTTTTTTTTTAAAGGGTAATATATGTGCTACACCCAGTCCCTGTCCCCTAGGGCATTTTCAACTCGAGAGGCGCCAAATACGGTGGTTCCCCGACTGTCTCCATCACCTGAGTCCTGGACCCCATCTGGCTGTTTTGAAATCCCTCGTCCCCTAGTTGCAGTACATTACCACAACAGCACCGAGTGGGTCCCAACCGTTACAAGAACAGCACCATCCCTGCCATATCCCAGCGATTGCGACCACCATCAGTAATTAGTTAAATTCAAACCCAGTGTTTGTATAAAGGCTGTTTAAACCTCCCTCCCCTTTGATATAGCCTGGGTGTCTTTGATGCATATATTTTCTTTATATTTTCAGGGTTTGGATGCATTCAATAAACCAATGATTATATTTGTGTTATTATTAGTAACAATAGTAATACCATATCCCATCTTGTCATAGTTTTTATAGTTTTTTTGGTTTTGCAATGTTTATTGTCTAGATATACATAGACAAAGCATTTCAGTGAGAGTAAAGGTGAAGGGTGCATATGTATGGGTAGGTGGAGGCCAGTATAGAACGTACAGTGGGTAGAAGGGTGAGAGGTGGGCTCGAGTGGGGTCCAAGGGCCCAAAGGCGTCCCCCTCCCGAGTGGGGCCCAAGGGCCCAAAGGGATCCCCCTCCCGTCAAGAGGGGAGGGAGGTCTAGGATACATCGAATACATGATACACAGTTACAGGATAGTGAGTGATGCTGAAAACAACATAGGTAACATTATGTGTAATACAGATCAAGTATGAAACGTACAAAACATTTTAACATTCAAATCACAGTGTGTATGTTGTAGTTAAAACCCGAAATCAGTCGGAGCCAGTTTCACCTTGTCAGAACTCGTTGAACCCGAAATGTCAAGATTATAAAGGTTAGGTTAGGTTAGTTATCTCAAACAAAGCAATTGTTGAAACTAGTTTTGACTGAAATGTTTAGGTAAAACTAGGTATGATAACACTCCAGTCCTGCGTTTCGTGTTTTACCCACCCTCGTTTAGGGCAACGGGTTCTGACAGTTTGTAACAGGATACAGTTTAGTGTACAGTCGTTAACTCGTTAAAACTGATAACTGTACGAGCGGTCAGATGTGAATTACAAGTTGGGCATGCAGTTAGAGAATACACTGCCCCTTGGCATGCTCTTAACATTTACAGGAAAACAGAGAGGGTAAAGTTACATTACACACTGGATGTTGTGGTTACAGAAAGTGCTTGTACTGGGCATGATTACACAGGTGTCTACATAGCTCAGGGCATGGCGAATTTTTGGGATACAGTGCCAGAATGTCTTCAAGGATATTGCTGTCAATTGAGTATGCACAAAGCTGTCGAACACAGTAAACCTTAAGGTCTAAAATCACGGACTTCAGAGCATACCCTAATGTTCCTAGTATATGTTCATCAGGTGTAGAACAGAGTTGACATTTAGAGTGTTCGGCATCACAGTTTCAGGCGACTTGCTACACATACCTGTACCCTAAGTGTATGATGGCGGTTACAGTATCACATTTTCTGGTATGGGTCTGATGCCTTCCATTATGATGTTTCTGTGTCGTAAGATAATCATAGCAGACACTGTGCCGGAGCGAGCGACTTGGTCCTTTGTAATCTCTCGAGAGCCTTTCTTCCTAGCGGGCAAATGCGGTTTGGTCAGCGCGGACCAAGCCTTTAGCCAGACTAAGTCTGGTGTAGGGGGCCCGAGAGCAAACAGGTATGTTTACCGAGACTATCTACCTGGTCATAACGCTAATGTACGACATGTAAAGGTATCCATAAGAACTAGGCACGTAAGGCCAGCGTCAATAAGAAGGGAGTGAGTGATTGATGGACCAGTTTCCTGCAGAACACGCCTTCCAGAGAGTGTTGCAAGAGCTAGTTGGTGGTCGGAGGGGATTCCAGCGTGTACTCGGAAGTGGACGAGATGCTCGCTGCAACGAGAACACCATAGAGTTTGCGGTGGGTAGAGCTGGACCGAAGGCGCTAAGTTTTGTTCGCTGAGAGTGAGTAAAGTTGTTATGGCTGTAAATAGCATGGCCGGCATTACCGTTTTCCTGGGGTTTTGCCCACATCTCGCCATTGATGATGATGAATGAGGAAGACACAGGAGCCCGCTGATGTATATTTTTCAAGATCCCACAGGTGTTCCAGCCACATTGCGGTTCCCTGGCTCATTTTCTTCTGGGAGGAGATTTAGAAATCAGATGACGCTTATGTGTATGGCAATACCAATTAACTATGGTGTGTATGGCAACGTTAGGTGACGTCGGTGTGTATGGCAACACCAGGTGACGACAGTGTCTATGGCAACGCTAGGTGACGGTGACGACGTTTATGGCAACGCCAGGCGACGATGGTGGACATAGCAGCCTTGAGCACGACAAGTGCGACCAAGGCCTTTGCCTTCGACCTAAGTACACAATCTTGCTCAAGGGTTACACACACACACACACACACACACACACACACCGTCGCGCTCAGGAGCTGTGCACCTCAGGGGGACGACCTGCTTCTACCTGAGCAGAGGAGAGGATCAGCCGGAGGAAGGCGAGTGGTATTCCCCACCAGTGAGAAATGATGGGAACTTTCGTGGTGGCCTGATCTCTGTACCATCTGGGTCTAACCTGGGCTGGAAACTTTTGATGTAACCTCCAACTTATTAGAATATGCTGATCAGAATTAGTTTTTCCGCGTGCGTGTGTGTGTGTGTGTGTGTGTGTGTGTGTGTGTACCTTATCTTACAGCCTTTTGTCGGCTTTAAGAGGCTCTCCTCTGTGCCCTGGGAGATCCCGGTCTGGTGACATAGCAGCGGCTTGCTGCTTCTCTGATAAGTCAGGTTGTTCGAGACGGAGGGCTGCCAGCGTGCGAAAACGTACCCCCTCACACAACCTTGTTGATCAGGGCCACTGTACATGTTGAGTCCTGGAAGGTCTTGCATTTCCCCAGTGGCTGTTCCGTAGTGTTTCTGCTGCTTGTACGCTGTGTTGGAGGTGAGAGGTGGCTCAGCAGGCTGCTCCCGTTGGAGGTGTATATAATTCGGGGTGTATATAATTCCTCACACACACACACACACACACACACACACACACACACACACACACACACACACACACCATCTCTATACCCTTGTCTTGACGGAAACAAACGCCTCTGTCTAATTGCACAGAAGCTTCAGTTTGTCCATTTCTTACCACTTGGGAGGGGAGGAGGAGGAGGAGGAGGGGGACTGTGAAACAGCAGACACTGGAGCGAA
The DNA here is from genome assembly GCF_036320965.1 of Panulirus ornatus. Taxonomy (NCBI): domain Eukaryota; kingdom Metazoa; phylum Arthropoda; class Malacostraca; order Decapoda; family Palinuridae; genus Panulirus; species Panulirus ornatus. The sequence goes on from NC_092233.1 coordinate 58,721,992, forward strand.
GTTGCTCCTACGGCGCAGCAGACTCGCCTCTCCCTCTCTCTCCTACTTTGCTTTAGAGACGAGGGGGAAGCTCAAGTAATTTGTTGGTCTGTTTTAATTACTCCATGACAGATGGGACCCCTGGTCGCCAGCCGCTGGTGTTCGCCAACCTTCACAATACATCGTACACCCGACGTTGACCTCTCCTGACCTCCTGTCTTGACCTGTATCGTCACCAGGATCCACTGACCTCCAGCCCTCCCCCTTGATGGCTTTCGTGTGTTGGGGTTAACCATGTGTTTGAGGGTGGCCTGGAAGGAGGAGGAGGACCTCGGGGTAGGTCCTGCAAGAGGTCTGGGAGGCGTAAAGGCAGGACTTTTTGAGTGCGTCGGAGGCCCGGACTGGATCCGGGAGCGGCACCCACCGCGCCAGGCCAGGTTCCAGGCGGCTCCGGATGCATTATGCCGATGTGATTGCTTTTATGGAAGTTGGCGGCGGCGTGGGGGCCCGGGTTCTTTGCCTCCTCGACCCCGTGGATGAAGTTATAATTGAATCCCAGCTTGTGTGTGTGTGTGTGTGTGTGAGGGGGAGGAGTAGTAGTAGTAGTAGTAGTAGTAGGAGGCCACAGGAGAGAGAGACACACACACACTCGGGCCGGAAAGATGACACCATACCAACGCCAGTCCATTTCCTGTGCCTCAGTGTTGGCCGCCCGCTCCCGGCTCCTCCCAGCCACTGTTAATGGTAATTAGACAGAAAGTTTGAGAGTTAAAGCTGCACATAAATCTAGGGCCAGCTAAGGCAAAAGTCACCACGGGGGAAAATTGTGGGGGGGGCGGGTGTAAACCATCTGGTTGGGATATATATATATGCCGGCAGCCACGCTTGCCCATCTGTCTAGGGCTTTTAATTACTGGCAGGCTTTAGGGGTCTGGCCTATCTTACCATCCCCTCCCCCCAAAAAAGTAATCCTTCAGCATTACTCTGGGGGTCTGCCTTAGATCCACATACTCTGGGGTCTGCCCCACGTCCACATACTCTGGGGTCTGCCCCACGTCCACTTGACCCTGGGGTTGGCCACACATCCACTTTTCTTCCTTTGCCACTGGGGTCTTCCACAGATCCCATGCCACCCCTTACTCCGGGGTCTACCTCACAAACCCCGTGCATCCCTTACTCTTGGGGTAGCAATGCCACAACCCGCTCCACAACCACCACAATCGGCAAGCTAGAATTTCCAAACAGAAGTTTGACATCTGCGCTGGTGCATTAGGTGTATGTGTGTGTGTGTGTGTGTGTGTGTGTGTGTGTGTGTGTGTGTGTGTGTGTGTCAGGTCAGCCGTTAGGTCAGGTCATCGTTGGTTTAGGGTATCTATTGGTCGGGTCGTCCGCCGTTCATGATTCGTGAGTCAAGTCATCCTCGGGTGAGGTCATCCATGATCACCGGGTACGGTTCTCGTGAAGATGGTCAGCGAGGGACCTTGATGTCCGTCCCTGAGGGTCCCCACTACCCTAGGGCAGCCCTTCCCGTACCCAGCATGTCCCTGGGGGCGCCCGTTACCCTAGGGCAGCCCTTCCCTCGCCCAACATATCGCCCTCTCCATAGCAACTCAACCCTTGAAGCTGACGTGGCCACGGGGGACCATGGCACTCATATGGAATGCACAGGTGTTTGGAGTCCTGGGCTACAGGATACACAGGTGTTTGGAGTTCTGGGTTACACAAGTGTTTGGAGTCCTGGTTTACAGGATACACAGGTCATTGGAGTCATGGTCTACAGGATACACTGTTGTTTGAAATCCTAGGCTGAAGGATAGTGAAGTCCTTATATTCGTTGCGTCATGCCTTTATGTCCGCCTCTGCCATTCATCATCTGTCCTTGGTAACTTCAGAGGATCTTTTTTTCATTTCTTTTTTTATCACATTCAGTATTGTTTGACGTCCAGGTCATGGTGGGAGGAAGGGCGAGGCAGGCGTGGCCCCAGCGAGGGTGAGGGTGGTGGGGGTGAGGAGCTGTGGTGCAGACGGAAGGAGTGTGGTGAGCTAGGCCTGCAAAGCCAAGACACAAGATTGAGTCTGGACAGTGAGGAGTTACGGGCCTGGAGTTCCCGAGTGAATCATGACTCGAATCCCAGCGGGCGAGACATCTTGGAATCTTTACAGATGGAGTGTCGACAGTTTTCGTATTGGCGTAAAGCTGTTAAGACGACGGACAACCAGGCGATCGCTCCCTGTTCCCAGGGCCTTGGCTCTGGCCAGTAGGGTCCCGAGGGTCAGATTGTGAGGAGCAGGCCAAGTCCCCCCCCCCCCCTGCACCCCTGGCCCTCGTGTGGCCTGATACCTCGATCAAAATTGATAAGGTTGAGGTGGACGAGCCGTTTGTTTGTTGAGAGGGAGGCGAAGGGTCCTTGACCGGCCGAGGTAAATGTTGCCGTGGGAGCAGTCTATCACCGCTGATAAGAGAGGTACCGCCCACTGCCCCGCCCACCGCCCGCCCCCCACACCAAGTGGGTCCAGCCTCTCCATCCACTTCCTCCCTCGTCAACCTTTGTTTTGTGTGGAGACTGTTGCCTCTCACCTCCTCCTCCTCCTTCAGTTTGATAGCATCGGTATTTGTGGATTTCACTGTATATCTACAGTCGCTGCTTCCTGTAGAACCACCGAGTCCTTTATTATCGTTATCATGATCATCACCGTTAGTATCACTTTGTTAGACGCACACACACAAGTCAACGGAGACACAGTTGACAATAAAGCCATCAACGCTGGGCCGCAGGGAAGTCTTATTCCATGTCTTGCAGACGTCCTCAGTGACAGCGTCGTCCGGCCAGCCCATCTCCACCTTCCAGTCCCTCGCGAGTCTCCTCCCATAAGACACAGACATGGGATCCTTGTGTTTCCACGGCCTGATGATCGATGTCCTCTAGGTCGCACCTGCTCGATACAAGCGCGTCAGTGACCCAACCCTTCAGGATACACTTAGATAGCTGCCAAAATTGGACTACCCCCAACTGCCTCACCACCAACCAAACCAAGAACGTAAGACATTATCAACCTTGTTCCCAACCCTGTCTTACCCCGTGCTGTCTCACGGCCCCAGCCCTACATACACCAGGTCCTTCAGTCCATCAAGCTTCTCGTGTGTCACCCCAGCCGATAAACTAAGCTGGAAGGAACACATCAACACCGCCGGCCTGTCTTCCAGCTGTGGTCAACACTCTTGGTCGGCTCAAGACACTTAAACTCCCTGCGCCTGTATTCATAACGTCTACACACCCTTCATGCTTCCCATATATTCACCTGTGCTACCCTCTGACTGGCCTCCTTCCCTACACCCACCACACAACAGAATCCACGAGAAAAGGGCAGAAAAATGGCCTGCAAGATCGTCCTGGATCCCCTCTTAACAGCACTTAGCAAGAGTCGCTCGACACACTGACGTCCCGCTTTCGCCAGCCTTCACCTGGACCTCATCGACTCGTCCGGGAAGAGGTTACTGTCTGCATCAGCCTCGTCACCTCCTACCGTGAGAGATCCCTCGTCACTCGTGCCATCCCAGAGGTACAGACCGCCTACGAAGAGCGACTCGTCCCAACCATTGTGAACATCATCAGTAATCATTACACTGTGTACACTATGTACTAACCCCCAATAGTTATTGTAAATGAATATTGTAGGTTTGATAAACCCATTTCTTATGACGGTACATTTTTTTATATTTTCTATGTCCACTTCTAATGTACACACACACACACACACACACACACACACACACACACACACACACACACACACACACACACACACACACACACACACACACACACACATAAACCGAGCCACAGTAAAAATCGTAGTACATAACGAAAGTCAATAAAATACTGGAGCTGTTGCAGGGTTAGTGGTCCGCTTGGGGCTGGCCAGCAGGGGTATCAGGGAGTCACTGAGGGGAGTTCAGGGCTGGCTTACAGGGGGTGCCAGGGTCCCGCGTAGCTTGTGGCTGGCAGGGGGTGCCAGGCAGTTCAGGTCTGGCCTACAGGGGTGTCAGGGGCCCACCCGCCTCACATTTGTTTCCATACGGTCATGTTTACAACCGTAGCGAGAAATGAATACAAATTGCTCACCAGCAACTGAAAATTATGATTTGTGGACCAGTTTGCTGGAGTGGGGGGGTGTAGTCTGTCCATGTTCCTGTGTTGTGTTGATTCCTAGACTGTTTATTGTGTGTCTGTGTGTGTGTGTGTGTGTGTGTGTGTGTGTGTGTGTGTGTGTGTGTGTGTAATTGTTAATTTGTATGTACAGGGAGGGCGTTTTACACTGGTGGGGTTCCATCTCATGGGCCATCTCTCCTGTCATACAATATCTGAAACTTCTGTATGCTGTCCACATTCATTTGTTCCTCTTTCATTTTATGCCATGCATCCGATACTTGTATACTACAAAAGAATATACTTACACTTTACGTCCTTTCTACAAGTTCCCTCTTTGATTTTACGATTTGTCTACTGGGTGTTCCATCCCTGCATCTTCCAAACACTCGCTTGCCGTCTACGTCATCAGTTTGATTTAGAATCTTGTGGGTTGTGCTCTGGTCCCTTCCACACTCGATGTAAATACCTATATATAGAGTAAGATACATTTAGTAACTTCCCATCCAATCCGTTTATCCGTAGCCCCTTCCATTCGGTGTCTTTGTCAACCATATTACGCACTCTCTACGTTCATAGATGACACATTAAGTTCACTCTTCTTCTCTGTGTCGCCCTGATACACATTGTTTAAAGCCAACACCTGATCCACACGTCCTCTGCTACTCCAAAAGTAACATTGCTCGTTCCTAGTCTGATGCTTTGTGTATGCAACCACTCAGTCACCTTATGAGGTATTCTCATTGGATCCATACCTCTTTAATTCAAACATCATTAGTAGTAGTAGTAGTAGTAGTAGTAGTAGTAGTAGTAGTAGTAGTGCTGCTATTACTAATACTAAATTATTCACAGTTTCTTGAATTGACTGCAGCAAAAGGCGAAAACTACAAGGTGATGATTCCCTACACTCTAAACGCTGGGACACTAGGATAAGAAGGGAACCTTGAGAACGAGACTGATGTGCATTTTTGAGGTCTTGGCTTGTTTGGTGGTGGTGGTTGGTGGTGGCTCTCCAGTTCTGGAGGCTGTTTAGGGTTGTTCTGGAGGATGGCTGTGTAGCTGGAGGAAATGTCGTCAAACCTAATACTAATGGTAGGCCTCCATGTCAGTGACCCATGAAATACTACAGGTCTCGTGGAAATGGTTCCTCTTATACTTATGTGTATAGTAAGTTTATGTTTATGTAAGTATAAGTGTGTGTGTGTGTGTGTGTGTGTGTGTGTGTGTGTGTGTGTGTGTGTGTGTGTGTGTGTGTGTGTACGTAATAACGTCTTTGTCCTGGAGACCAATGTCTTAAACTTTTTTTTAACAATCACTTAGAATTATCTTTACTTATCTACATATACAGACTTTTACTTTATGTTGAGATATTAATTCATATCTGTAATTTGCTTCCTGTTTATATCAGGGGCGACTGATAAGCGCGGATGAGAGTTTATCGAGGGAAATTATAGTTATCGTGGATGACAGCTTATCTTGCCTCCCATATCCTTGACCTCTGACCTCGCCTTCCTCTCCCCACCAGACACGGATGACAGTGACATGGAGGGCACACTCTCCAACATCTCCCGGCAAGTGATGCGTCCCCCAGGATGCTCCGGCAAGGCCAAGCGAGGCCACCTCTGCTTCGACGCCTCCTTCGAGACAGGTGAGACCAGGGTGAGGGAGACCTGAAGTCAGCAGGGGTGAGGCCAGGGGTGGTGGTCAGGGTCAGCTGAGATCAAGGGGAAAGTCCCAGTATGTTTACTCAGCTGTTCTCCTGCCGTGTGACAGTTGGTCTCTCGTGGGTAATAATTGTTTATAGCCAGTTTATTGTCATATCCTCGTACCTCCCCTTCTTCCCCTGGTGTTCTCCCTGGCATCCAGCTGTCCAAGGATGCCTCCTCTCTACACTGTCTCGTCTCCAGTGTCTTCCATCGTGTCCGCATCTAAGTGTGATGTTTGTTCTTTCGTAGAAAAACACCAACTTGTTCGCTTCGTAGATCTTGAGGCTCCCAACTTTAAAAGAGATATTGATCAAGATTTATCTACCCTCCATAGCTTTGCTTTTATGCTTAGTACACTTTCCCCGGTCCCTCCAAGTATGTACACTCTCCCAAAAAGTTGTCGCCCCCCCCCCCCCACCGGCCCTGAAGATTTTAATAATTTATGAATGACCGAAAGAGATTAAAAATTGACTTTGATGCCACCCTGATGAGGTTTACAACTGCATCAGGTTGGCAGGGAAGTCAAGTTTTAATCTGGGTCGGCCAGCTGCAGATTATTAGAAACTTCAGGCCCAGGGGTCCGATACTTTTTTTTGGAAGAGTGTACAACTATGTGACTTTCCACCACAAACGTGTTGCTCTTCAGACATCGAAAGCCGCGGAAATCCTCTGTAAATAAGATTTCAATACATGCCACCAGAAGTGTTCGAGCTCCCACTTAAGACGATCCTGGTGGAATCGAGGCCCTTCTTCCTCCTGACTATAAGCCGGAGTGGAATCGAAAACCTTTCGCCTCTGTTCATTCTCCAGGCATCACGTTATCTCCAGCCATTCCTCTGTCTGCCGTGGTGTCGCCTTCACCCCCTCCCTACTCGGCATGTTTTTGAGGCCGCTTCTCTCGAAATCACACGGCCTCTTTCCCTACCACCAAGACCCTGTTGGACCCAGTGGCAACTCCGTCTTCTCTTCCACAGTTTTTTTGTGAAGATGGTCCCTCGAGGATTGACCGTTATAGTTCTCCTTTCTTTTCTCGAGCAGTAAAGCTGTGGAATTGTCTTCCTACCTTCCCCCGTCCCTCCCCCTATATCCCAACTGCACTTAAGAATCAGGTCGACAGATACTTGAGGAACTGAGGATAATTTCTTCATTCATTTTTCCTTAGCATGTTTTCATCCCATGTGGCCATCATAAGGGGCCACGTTCGATCCCTTTTCCTCGATTGACTTGTGCCGGTGTCCCTGGCAAATTTATTTTGAACCCCAAGTTCATCCTGTGAGCGGCAGCGCAAAAGGATCACATGGTCACAAAGGGTCCTAGTCAGATCCCCAGTGGGTTGATATTACATAAGATCTCCGAGTTGTATCCATTCCCGCTGGTGATGTCAACGTCGAGCAACAAGTAATCTGTGGGTATGGATCACTTCCCGCTACCCGTTGACATCACCCACAACACTAGAGGTAATCTGGAAAAAAAATAACAAGTTTTCAGTATACGTTCATGTCATTACTCTCTCTTTATTATTGTTTTTGTTACTG
>NC_092233.1:58734359-58761859 GCF_036320965.1 Panulirus ornatus
ACGGTTTTGCAGGTAACCTGGGCCGGGTGGATTTTGTGGCCGAGTACGACTACGACCTCTTCATACGACCTGACACGTGCAACCCGCGCTACAGGTTCTGGTTCAACTTCACCGTCGACAACGCCAAAGCTGATCAGGTGGGACGACTCTTCGTTGTACAGCCTAACCCGACTTTACCTAACCTAACCTAACCTAACCTAACCTAACCTAACCTAACCTAACCTAACCCGACCTAGCCTAACACTAACCCACTTTAATCTCGCCTCCTCTAGACTAACTTACACCGACCTAGACTAACCTGCTTGAACAGATTAAAAACAGCCGTGTTATATCATACATCCTTCATCCACACTCTGATAACCTTATCTAACATGACCTAATGTAACCTTACCTACTCATTCTTAGAGAAGATAACCTATCCTACAATAACAACATTGATAATAACCTTATCTAACATCACTAACTATAACCTTACCTGCTCATTCTAACCATCGTGTCCCGAACCTAACACTCTAATCAAAACTAACTTTTTCTAACCAAACCCAGTGTGGCACAATGCAGGGGCCTGTGGGCGCTCCGGAGATACTGCACGGACCTTTGGGTCCACCTGGCACACAGCACGAACTTTTGGGCCCACCTGGCACACTGCAAGGATCTTTGGGCCCACCTGGCACTCTGCACGGACCTTTGGGCCCACATGGCACACAGCACGGACCTTTGGGCCCACCTGGCACACTGCACGGACCTTTGGGCCCACATGGCACACAGCACGGACCTTGGGGAACACATGGCACACAGCACGGACCTTGGGGCCCACCTGGCGCACTGCACAGACCTTTGGGCCCACCTGGCACACTACACGGACCTTTGGGCCCACCTGGCACACTGCACGGACCTTTGGACATACGGGGGACACTGTCTGCATCCACCAATACACCGAGTGTAGTCTTGCATGCCAGGGAGACGAGAATCCCCTACATTTCAATGCAGTCACAGCCTAATGGTAACCGGTGATAATTAGCGGATATAATTACCAGTGATGTTTGGCAGCCAGCCTCCCCGATAACCAGAACACACACACACACACACACACACACACACACACACACACACACACACACACGGGACACCAAATAAAGCAAAAGGACGGATCAGCCCCCGCCACTACCACAAAGAGGTCAGGCATGTTAGATAAGGCAAATGGCTGACTGAAAGTAATGTGTATATATAAATGCTAGATATCTAGGATCGAAATGGGGAAGATGCACCTGATGTTGTCGGAGTTACGGAAAAGATGAAAGCGACTAAGGACATGAGATCACACCCGTCTTATCTAGAGTGACACATGATAACGAGGAGGGGAAAGAGTAGATAAGAGGAGGAGTGGGAGGAGGAGGATTAGTCCCCTCTCAGGCAGTTCCGTAGGCGACCCGTCCAGACAGTCCACAATGGGAGGTGTAAACCGCGAGTTATGTGTGTGTGTGTGTGTGTGTGTGTGTGTGTGTGTGTGTGTGTGTGTGTGTGTGGTGATGCTGATGTTTTCATCCCCCCCAAAAAAAGATCTTAATTGATCCGAAACAGACGTTCATTGATATGGTACATGAAGCTGTAAAATATGCACTCATCAGAGATGATAAAGGACTGATAATGGCGGATTTCAGATATAAATAGATTGACTCTGTCTGATACATAATTGATAAAATTCAACCTGAGTAAAATTAGAATAATGTAGTAGACATTGCCCCTCGCCCGTCGTCATAATCACACCACAAAAGTGTAAAGGAAACTAGCTACGTGGCTGGTATGAGATAGCATTCAGGTACGTGGACAGGGGCAATGTTCATCCAAGAAGCTGTCCAGATTCTGCATTAGGTTCAAAACGAGAATATGCTTCTCATGTTTGGTCACCGCAGTGGGGGGATTACAAACATGGTACTTTCCGGCACTACGAATGATAAGCTTACGACAGGGAAAGGAGACATGACCTAAACTCATTTTTCACCAGCGAAGAAAAACGAGTAAGGAGTGACCTGATCATAAGCTTTCAAATTCTGAACTAGTTTGATGATGTCAGCAGTAAAGAGCTCTTCAGGGGGTGTTGGCATAGAGGACATAACATGACCTTCTGCAAAATCGTTGTTTGAAAAGAGGTGAAGAAAGAGTTTTATAGTGTGAGAGTTATAGGCGAATGGAATGCAGTGAATGATGAACAGTGAATGTGGACAGCATGCTGATATTCAAAATGTTGTACACAACTTAGAATAAGCTTTGCCTCAGCTCAAACTGCTATGTAACCCTAGCTTTACCCTCATCCCGCACTGCTGTGTTACCCTAGCTTTGCCCTCAGCCCACACTGCTGTGTTAGCCAACCCGTCATATCTGTGGCTGGAGGCGGCCAGGAACCCAACCAGTTCGATACATACGTCATGTGTTTTATCTCCGCTGGAAGAATGATGTTGTGTCTGGAGCAATGTGTACTGCTTGCTGCCCGGCTGGGGAGCTACGAGAGATCCAGGCAGGCACACATGTTCACATACTGGCACACATGTTCACATACTGGCACACATGATCACATACCGGCACACATGTTCACATACTGTCACACATGTTCACATACTGTCACACATGATCACATACCGGCACACATGTTCACATACTGGCACACATGATCACATACCGGCACACATGTTCACATACTGGCACACATGATCACATACCGGCACACATGTTCACATACTGTCACACATGTTCACATACTGTCACACATGATCACATACTGGCACACATATTCACATACTGGCACACATGTTCACATACTGGCACACATGTTCACATAGCACACTTTCACATGATGACACACATGTCCACATGACTGATAGATATGTTCACATCAGCCTCTCGTGTGTGTGTGTGTGTGTGTGTGTGTGTGTGTGTGGTGCGTCATGCTTGCAGACGTCATTAAAACAAACCACTATCTGGACGACTTTTACCAACTCAGACAAGTATAATAAAAACAAGAAAAGAATACACGTAATTCTTAAGTATAAAAAAAAGAAGATAATTATCCGGCCAAACAAGGGGATTATATAGTTAACGACCGTGCTTGGGGAGACTCTTTCGCGTGGCTGTGCCCCAGACACACCCTCCTCCCTCCCTCCTCCTCCTCCTCCTCCACACACACACACACACACATACACACACACACACGTCATCCCCCACCCCCATGATATTAGGCCGACTCTGTCAACAAATGATTCACTATGTTTCATTTCATCCTCGCCGTAATGATACGCTGTGGCAGGGGGCCGGCGGCACACAGGCGACCCCTCCCCCTCCTCCTCCTCCTCTCGTTCAGCGATGACCAGCTCGATGTTTCTTTACAGAATTAACCTTACGTACCAAGTCTTAACCCTTTGAATACAGCGAGGCGATCACCTTCATTGTTGATGACTTCTTGAAGAGTATGACGACTTAACTCGCTGAGTACGACGACTTAACTCGCTGAGTACGACGACTTAACTCTTTGAGTACGACGACTTAACTCTTTGAGTACGACGACTTAACTCGTTGAGTACGACGACTTAACTCGTTGAGTACGACGACTTAACTCGTTGAGTACGACGACTTAACTCGTTGAGTACAACGACACGAGTACGATGGGGTGGGGGGGTCATCTTGTGTTCAAGGGGTTAAGCCACCACGCTGCACATGCCATATAAATGATCAGAAACGAAACTTAGAATATCAAAGACTATAAGTTCATAGGTAAATGTTGTGGGCTTATGTATATATATATATATATATATATATATATATATATATATATATATATATATATATATATATATATATACGCGCGCGCGCTTATATACTGCAAAAATGCATGGAAAAGGAAACACAAATCCTGAGCGCTTTCGTGTATTGACACATCTTCAGAGGACAGTATTAATACAAGAAAGCGCTCAGGATCTTGTTTCCTTTTCCATGTTTCAGCATTTATAAGTTCACGTGTCTGTTGTGATTTTGTGCAATATATGTATATGTATTTGTGTGTATGTATGATTGTCATGTACAGTTTCAGCTGATGAGTTTTCTCCCCTCCTGTTTTAGCGCGCCATCTTCAACCTGGTCAACATACACAAGAGCCGGAACCTTTTCTGTGAGGGGCTGACCCCCCTGGTCCGCTCCACCTCCAGGCCCCGCTGGTGAGTCCTCTCCTGCCCATAACCCCACCAGCTTCTCCCGTCTGACCTCATCCCCAAGGGCACCATCACCATCGGAACTTTATGAGGTCATCAGGCCTGCCCTTAGGGCTGGTCCAAAGGCCTCAAAGGCGTCGGGCCTGCCCTTGGGGCTGGTCCAAAGGCCTCAAAGGCGTCGGGCCTGCCCTTGGGGCTGGTCAGAGTCTGCCTGCATGTGTATGTGTGTTGCCCTTTTATCTCGTTAAGTTTTGGCTGATTAAGCTGTTGCCGGCTCCCAGGTAAACACCGACTCACTTAATTAACTTAAAGTTTGTCCGGCCAGGGGAACGTGGCCTCTCCACTTGGCCTAAGTTGTAAGTTCTCAAAGGTGACTTGGAGAAGTCCCTCTCACACTCCATTACCTGTTTCTACACCCTCTCCCGTGACCTTACATGCCCTCACCTGACCTTACCTGATCTTACATCACCTAACCTACCCTCACCTTACCTTACCTGCCCTCACCTGACCTTACCTGCCCTCACCTGACCTTACTTGCCCTCGCCTGACCTTATCTGCTCTTTCTATCATCAACATAACAGCCTGCCTCACCATTCCCCTCCTCTAGCCTCGGAATGCCCCACCTATACCGCCTCACCCTGCTCTAACCTCACCCCACCCTCACCTCACCCCACCCTCGCCTCACCCCACCCTCGCCTCACCCCACCCTCGCCTCAACCCGCCCTCGCCTCACCCCGCCCTCGCCTCACCCCACCCTCGCCTCACCCTACCCTCGCCTCACCCCACCCTCGCCTCACCCCGCCCTCGCCTCACCCTACCCTCGCCTCACCCAACCCTCGCCTCACCCCGCAGGACGCGCATGCCACCGGAAAGCGTGTACTACTACAGGTCAGACCAACACAGGGACCACTACGTGCTGAGCTTCGCCGTCTGCTTCGACGTGGAGCAGGACGTGTACCAGTTCGCCCTGACCTACCCGTACTCTTACTCCCGCCTGCAGGCCCTTCTAGACCAGCAGGACGCCAGGGGCCTCCCCTTCTGCTGGAGGCACACCCTGGCACTGACTGTGGTGAGTCCGGCACTGGTCCCTCCCACCCTGGGGAGGCGGTATTGTGGGGCATGGGTAAGGTAGGTGGGTTCAATGGGTCAGGCCTACCATGTAGTGATGGGCCTGGCCTACCATGTACAGATGGGCCTGGCCTACCATGTAGTGATGGGCCTGGCCTACCATGTAGTGATGGGTCTGGCCTACCATGTAGTGATGGGTCTGGCCTACCATGTAGTGATGGGCCTGGCCTACCATGTACAGATGGGCCTGGCCTACCATGTAGTGATGGGTCTGGCCTACCATGTAGTGATGGCCCTGGCCTACCATGTAGTGATGGGTCTGGCCTACCATGTAGTGATGGGCCTGGCCTACCATGTAGTGATGGGTCTGGCCTACCATGTAGTGATGGGCCTGGCCTACCATGTAGTGATGGGCCTGGCCCACCATGTAGTGATGGGTCTGGCCTAATATGTAGTGATGGGCCTGGCCTACCATGTAGTGATGGGTCTGGCCCACCATGTAGTGATGGGCCTGGCCTACCATGTACAGATGGGCCTGGCCTACCATGTAGTGATGGGCCTGGCCTACCATGTACAGATGGGTCTGGCCCACCATGTAGTGATGGGCCTGGCCTACCATGTACAGATGGGCCTGGCCTACCATGTAGTGATGGGTCTGGCCTACCATGTAGAGATGGGCTTGCCCTACAATCCATAAAGATATCTTGAGATCTAAAGACATATTCTAAACCCAATATTTTATGATAATCGTTGCCATACTATCAGTGTCTTGTTGAATATTAACGGTTGATAACAGGACGTAGATTATGTCGGGTCTCGGGTGTGGATACGTCAGGTCACTAGTGTGCGCTCAGACAAGGGTGTCAGGTCACAAGAATGTGTCAGGTCACTAGATAATGTCAGACGTCATGACACATCCTGGGTGTCCGGACACGTGACTCCTGGAGCCACATGTTTCCAGTGACACATGCCGGTTCTCCGGACACACGTGGCTTCTGAGGCCTATACTGAAACAGTCTTGGGTGACATATATGTGACACTAACTATACCTTAGAATGAAGTACATATGGAACTACATAAAGACAGAGGTAGCTGTGTAAAAAAGTCGGTAATATGTAGAGTAATATGTGTCTGTCTTGTTATGGGCGCGTGCCGCATGCAGATGAAGCGGGCGTGCCACGTGCTGACCATCACCAGCCCCGCCAACTACAAGGGACCCCTGCAAGCCCTGACAGAGGCGCGGGACGCCGCCGTCCACGCCGCTACCAAAGCGGCACCACCACCACCACCTGCCCCACACCACGACCTGCACCTACCACCCCCACCACCAGGTGAGTCCCCCCCCCCCAGCCGTAGCACCAGCCCCTCGTCCCAAGGGGATCCCCCCCCCCTCTCCTCCCCAGCGCCAGGACCTGACCTTGGTCCTGGTTTTGGTTCGGGCCCTCAGGTACCAGCTTGGGTAACGCTCCTCATCGCATGTCTTCTGTACCCCCTACAGGAGTGGGTCGCAGGCCTCGGCGTGTGGTGGTGGTGATGGCCAGAGTCCATGGGGGCGAGTCTCCAACCTCCTTCATCGTGCAGGGTGAGTCCTGCCCCTCCTACAGGATGACTGTCGGTGGCCCCATGACCCGTGGGACCACAGCAACACGTACTACCACACCACCACTACCACACTGCCACTATACACGTCATCGCCGACACTACCACACTGCCACTATACACGTCATCACCACCGCTACCTCACTGCCACTATACACATCATCACCGCCACTACCACACCGCTAAGTGGTCATCATCACCACTAGCTACCACTAGTGAGTGTTGCCGCCCCTGGCTCATCCTTACTGTTTCCTACATTAAAATCTGTGCTCTTTATGGCTATCGTGCGCTTGTGTTGTCCAGCCCACATGTGCCACCTGGTGTGATAACCCTGAGTACCCCCCTGGTGTATAGCCCCCCCTAGTAAATTACCCCTGGTGTATAACATCCCAGTAAATTACCTCCTGGTGCAGGCATGTTGGAGCTGCTGCTGGGTCCAGGGGCCGTGGCCGCCACCCTGAGGGAACACGTGGTCTTCAAGATCATCCCCATGCTCAACCCCGACGGGGCCTTCCTCGGCAACTACAGGTGGGTCCTGTCCCCCGACAGGTAGGTCCTGCCCCCCGACAGGTGGGTCCTGCGCCCCGACAGGAAAGGCCCTCTCTCGACACCTAACGAGGGATCACCAAATCGTTCATGGCTGATCCAACAACATCTTGAAATTAGAAGATTTTGAATCTCTTTATGCTTCCTCGTTAGAATTAGAAGATATCAGATATAATACATTAGAATTAGACGACAATACATCTCTAAATGTCTGATATAGATTTAGAAGACATAACATGATATCTTGAATAGAATTAGAAGACATTAGATCTCTTAATATCTAAAATAGAATTAGAAGCCATCAAATCTCTTGATGCCTGATATAGAATTAGAAGTCATCAAATCTCTTGATGCCTGATATAGAATTAGAAGACATCAAACTCCCTCGTGTCCTCTACCAAATATAATTTCTATGATTGGTCTAGCTATATTTTATGCGTCCTAAGACCATTTCTCTCCCCATATCTTCACCTCGTAGCCAGTTTCCTCCCCATATCTTCACCCATGACCATTTCTCTCCCCATATCTTCACCTCATAACCAGTTCCCTCCCCATATCTTCACCCATGACCATTTCTCTCCCCATATCTTCACCCATAGCCAGTTTCCTCCCCATGACCGCAGTGATACAGAGGTCACCACCCATGACCTGCCTGCCTGTCCTTCCCAGGTCGACGCTGATGGGGTTTGACCTGAACCGCGTGTGGGGGGAGGCCAGCCTATGGGGTCAGCCCACAGTCCACGCCGCCAGGAGCCTCCTGCTGCAGCTGGACCAGGCACAGGTACCTCACCACCACAATTACCACCATCGTCACTACCACCATCGTCACTACCACCACCACACAGCAAATACCATTACTCTCACCTCTATCACAACCACAATCACCGTCACCGTCATTACCAGGCACAGGTACCACTCACCATCTACCAGCACTGTTGCCTCTGTCACCACAACTACCACCATCCACCAGTACCATCACCAGTGTTTAAACGATCACACCCGAGGCAGAAAATACGTGGCCTTTGACCCTAATGCCCCACCACTCATGAGGCCCTCCACAGCCCTCTACACCAGCGGTGGCTGCCCTCCACTTCCCCCTCCACCGCAGCGTTGGCTCTCCGGACCCAGCCCCCATCCCTCCCCCGGGCCGGCGCCACAGGGTGAGGGAGGGGCTTGGGGGCCGGCGCCCCAGCAGCCTCTGGGAGAAAAACGTTTAATTCTGTCCATCGTGGGAGAAGTTGGCCATCTGGTGGTGACTGATGAAGACCCGGCCTCCCTCCCTCCCTCCAACCACACCACACTAACGACCTAACGCTCACCTTTACCGCCGCCTCTACTATCTCCTCTATAGTACCCAGCCATAAGGGCCATTACGAGAGCTGGTCGGGGCAGGTCATATAGGTCCACGGCCTCACCAGGCTGGACACAAGAACTCTCGACCTTGGCGTCCCGACCGGATCGCGACACTCTGGCTTCTCTCTTCTTCTTCTTGCGTCCCTCAGAATATGAAGTCCTCCCTTCGTGCGACGCCTGGCCAGCCGAGCGTGAGTCGGACCGTCGCGTTGGGGTTGTCGGGAAGAGAAGGGTGGGTGTAAGTGCTATGACCCCCCTCCCCCCTCCCCCAGCGGTGGCGTCTCCACAGGAATGCAATTCACTTCGTTAAGTCCCACTAGTCTTGGGGGCGGCGCCCCCCGCCAGCCAGCGGCAGACTAGGGACAGGGGGGGGGAGAGACCCGACCCAACCCCAGAGAAACATCCCCAGAGATCCTCCGCCCCAGAGATCGCAAGAAAACTTTACTACAGCGTTGGCTATAGACGGTCAAGTCGATATATGCTGTAGCAGGGGAGGTGTGGGAGACTGCCATATAGTAGCGTATAGGTTCCTCCTTGGCAGGGGTCACCTCCTTCCAGGGATTACCTTCCCTCCCTTCCTCTCGCCCCGGTCACCCCGAGTGTTCGCCAGGCGAATGATGCGCTATATAGCAGGAGGTGGATTGGGTGGTAGGCGCTCCCATCATAGCCTGAAGCTGATTGATGTTAGTTAACGTTAGCGGGGCAGGTGGGGCGAAGCCCCGCCTGCGCCAAGGATCGTCGGGGCCAAAGGAGGAGGACCAAGGATGCTAAATGGTAACGGGTCACACCCTCCCTCCCTCACAGGGCAAGCCCTCCCGCCCTCCCGTCCTCCACCCCTCACACAGCGTGAGAGCCAGCATCAACAAGGTAGGGTCGTTGGGGGGGAGGCCGTCCGACATGTTTCCGCTAATATTTGCCTTTGTTCAGATATGTCGCCATGGTCTCCGCCCCGCCATTAGTTGAGACAAAAGACCCAATACCTATGCAAATCTGAACGAAACTTATCATATATTTTCGGCGGCCGTGGGAGCCTGGGAAGCCGCGTCCATTTTCTGCGGAGAACCGTTTTCTGTGGCCTCAAGGACCGTGTTACTTCTCCCTAACCTAATTGAAATCACTCGAGACCTGGTAATAGGCTAAGCCAATTCCATTTCTCCATTACCGATCTAGCTAGAGGGGGTGGGAGGTGGTGGTGAAGCACCCATCATCCCCCCCCCCTCACCACGATGACCAGGTCACGTATGGCTGGTGACCCCCCCCCACCCCCCAGGGCCAAGCTCCGACTTCGTCCAACCTGAGGAAAAATATTTAGAAAAACAAAACAAAACAAAAACACACACGGTTGATGCCATCGGCGGAGCATGGCGGGCACAAAATGGCGGCCGTTTCACAGCCCCCAGTCCATCGATCCGTTCGGGAATCGAAGGCAATAAATTCAGGTTGTAATACTGAAATGGATAAATAACGCCTGAATAATTCAGATAACGTCATGTCGAGGGTGTTGTATACTCCCCAGAGATCAGGGGAGACATTTAAACGCCAGCTTTTTCCTGGACCCAATTGTGGCATGATAATAACAATATTGATAAACGACATTTATATGACAAACTCTTTTCATTTTACATTTAGGAAATGATTTAGATTATTACCTGTTTTCTATGACGTCTTATCTATTAACTTTGTTATCGCTTAGGAAGATAAAGGTTAACTCAGGGGGCCTTCTCGATGACCTCTTTTGGGGTTGGCATTGTCTTCAACCCCCTCCCTGGCCAGTCTTGCGATCGCTTCAGCCGTAAATCACACGACAGACGTATCCAGACGCAGGCGCTCCGTCAGGTAGGAGGATCAGTGGGTTGTTGCCTTGACTGATGCAGATGGGTTTTATTCCTGGCCCTACAGGGTTCTGACCCCTCATTATCGGTCAGGTGATTCAACCCTGCTGTTCCAGATACTAGGGTGGTATTGTTAGGTTACGTGAGGTCGTTAGAAGTTACTATCATATCCTTTTATGAGGTCATCCAGTGAATCTGTTGTGGTGACGAGATGTCACGTGATGGTTCACAAAGTGGTAGCGTCGGTAAGACCTTTGACCTCTGACCTCAGCCTCCCAGCCCTCTGACCCCCGCCTCCTCTCCTCCCCAGTGGTGTCAGCTGGACCTGGTGCTGGACCTGCACGCCCACTCCTCACTTCTCGGCACCTTCATCTACGGCAACTCTTACGACGACGTCTACAGGTAGGTCTCCCCCGCCTCCACCCCTTCTACAGGTGGGTCTCCCCCTCTCCACCCCTTCTGCAGGTGGGTCTCCCCTCCTCCACCCCTTCTACAGGTGGGTCTCCACTCCTTCACTCCTTCTACAGGTGGGTCTCCCCCCCCATTCCACCCCTTCTGCAGGTTGGTGTCCACTACACCCCTTCTACAGGTGGGTCTCACCTCCTTCATCCCTTCTACAAGTGGGTCTTCCCTCCTCCACCCCTTCTGCAGGTGGGTCTCACCTCCTCCACCCCTTCTACAGGTGGGTCTCCCCTCCTCCACCCCTTCTACAGGTGGGTCTCCCCTCCTCTACACCCTCTGCAAGTGGGTCTCATCTCCTCCACCCCTTCTACAGGTGGGTCTCCCCTCCTCCACCCCTTCTACAGGTGGGTCTCCCCTTCTCCACCCCTTCTACAGGTGGGTCTCACCTCCTCTAACAATTCTACTCGTCCGCCACATCTACAGGTGGGTCTTCCCCTTGATGGTCCTTGATTTCTGGGGACTCCAGCTGACTGGCCTCACCTCTGTCGTTCCCTCCCTCCACCACCCTCCCAGCTGATGGTCGCCACATGTAGGGGTCCGTAGGTTATGGTCCTGAGCTACTAGGGCCCCTGAATGAGGATGTTCACCTTTGAGGTCCCCGGATGATGGTCATCACCTTCGGGGTCCCCTGAATGATGACCCTCATCTCTGGGGGTTCTCGGTTGAATCTAGGGGCCTCGGATGACGGTTCTTTAAGGGCCTTGGATGATGGTTCTCTGGGGGCCTCAGATGATGAGCCTCTTGGGTCTCTGATGATGGACCTCTGGGGGTCTCTGATGATGGACCTCTTGGGGTCTCTTGATGATGGACCTCTGGGGGTCTCTGATGATGGACCTCCGGAGGCCTCGGATGATGGGCCTATGGGGGTCTCGGATATGGACCTCTGGGGGCCTCGGATGATGAGCCTCTGGGCATTTCGGATGATGTGCCTCTGGGGGTCTCGGATAATGGACCTCTGGGGGCCTCGAATGATGGATGATGGGCCTCTGGGGGAAGGGGGGGGAACACCGGGTAATGCGACTCTGGGGGCTTAGGATTTTAATGGTCACCTTGGGAACATCACAAAGATATTTTGAAGAAAGGTTTTCAGGTTCCCAAAGTTGTTAGTGTATGTAAACACATCACATATGCTGAATTTATATGATTACAATTTGTATGAGTACAATTTACCCTCGATACAATATAGTGTATTTTAGGATCAGAGATACAATATGTAAACTGAGAGAATTTGTAAAATTATTCATATCATTCCATCATTAATTTTGCATATTACGGTAAATTGTATGTAATAAAGTTAATAATCAGTTTTAAATGATGAAATTTTTTGAATTCAGTGTTGTATGTTGGAGGATAGTTAATGATATACACATAACATTGATATCTGTTGATTATTTATTCCTTCGGTTTTACAGTTAGATTATAAGATAATTATACATTATACAGTGAATGATATTTTAATTATTTTTTTATCGACTGGCCATAGATTTTCTTTACATGACCCGGTGTGCCGCAGTCTATTTACAATGTGACTTGGTGACACATCCTATTTACAATGTGACCTGGTGCCACAGCCTATTTACAATGTGACCTGGTGCCACATCCTATTTACAGTGTGACCTGGTGACACAGCCTATTTACAGTGTGACCTGATGACACAGCCTATTTACAATGTGACCTGGTGCCATAGCCTATTTACAATGTGACCTGATGACACAGCCTATTTATTTATGACCTGGTGAGCGAAATTTGCTGTCACCTTCTTTAATCAGGTCATGTGGCCTGGGTTAACCAAGTGCTGCACCCTAGAAGGTTGACCTGGTACGAGACCTGAAGATGTCACTTTAGAGTATGGTGGCTTGATGTGACCTGGATTGGTATAAAAGTCATGTTGACCTGGTGATTTGTCCTGCTGGATAACCTGTCGTGTGAGATGGTAATGCAGTTTGGAATTGTGACCCGCGACGTATCTGACCTGGCAGTATCATAGGACTCCATCGTCTGATTTGTAGGGTGACCTGGGGAAGGTCTGGCGACCTGAACCTCATTTGTGACCCAAAGGAAGGGGTATGACCTGACAGTGCACCTGAGAGTATGTGGCCTAATTCAATGCTTTCGCGATGTCCTGGAGAGGACATGAACCAGGAGGATGTGACCTGGAAGAACTATGAGACAGAGAGGACATAAGCAAGAGGGAATATGACCTGGAGAGAACATGACCTGAAGATGACTTAATATATATATATATATATATATATATATATATATATATATATATATATATATATATATATATATATATATATATATATATATATATATATATATATATATATGTGTGTGTGTGTTTGTGTGTGTGTGTGTGTGTGTATGACTTAGGGGGAAGGTCGTAATCATCAGTGAACATGACCTGAGAGGGATATAACTTGGAGACCCGGAGAAGATGTGACCTGGCACCCACCCTCTACCCCCTACACAGGCACGAGAGGCACATCGTTTTTCCCGAAGATGCTGAGCCACTCGTGTGAGGACTACTGTCACTACAACACCATCTACAACAAGGACCCCTCCAAGAGCCACTCAGCCCGCAGGTAACGTGTGCCCCTTCCCCTCCTTCAGGTTGTGTGTGTGCATCTGCACCGTGCCTCCGCCCTGGCACACCTCTTGTGGTGTTGGTCTGGTTCTGTGCCACGCAGTTAACTGCTTTATACCAAGCACTCTTGACCAAGCCACGTTGGTGTATCAATGAAGCTCTGCGTATGATAATAATAATAATAATAATAATAATAATAATAATAATAATGATAATAGTAATGATAATGATAATTGGTATAATGATAATAATTGATAATCAATTTCTTTTAGAAGTGCAACCAGATAGATGTTCAACTTGCGGTCTATACCTAAAAGAAGCATGATTGCTGATAATACACTCCCTTCAGTGTGGGTCATGTTTGTGTAATAGTCGGGATACAGATGGTCTTGACCTTTGACCTGAGTGTTCTTGACCCGTGACCTATGGTTGCAGGTGGCTGTGCAACAACCTGAGGGACTCGGCCAACGTCTACTCCATCCACACCTCCATCTACGGCTACAGGAACCAGCGGGGCCAGCTCGTCCCCTACACCGAGGACCTCTGTATCCTTCACTGCAGCAGGGGGTGTTGGATGGGACCTTAACTGCAGCAGGGGGTGTTGGATGGGACCTTAACTGCAGCAGGGGGTGTTGGATGGGAACTTAACTGCAGCAGGGGGTGTTGGATGGGACCTAAACTGCAGGAGGGAGTGGTGGATGGGAACCTTAACTGCAGCAGGGGGTGTTGGATGGGAACTTAACTGCAGCAGGGGGTGTTGGATGGGAACTTAACTGCAGCAGGGGGTGTTGGATGGGACCTAATACTTCCTTTGTGACCGTAAAGACTGGGAGAGGGGCGAAGAATCACGAACAATAACATCAACAGCAACTGCTACAGCACAGGGCTATGTTAGGTAAGTACAGGTGTGATGTACCTCAGGATGAGGAGGGGCTGATGCGAGTGATGCAGGCTGAGGGAAGAAAGGGGGAGCCATGAGACATAACATGGCTGGCGGAATTCCCGAGGGCGCTGTCACAATCGGGGTAAACCTAGCAAGCTTTCCATGGGACGGGGGGCAGGACTAGACGAGGTCATGAGTTAGTGAACCTTGGGTCCTGTAGTCTTAGGTTGCTTCTGGAGACGGGTTGTGTGCTGCTACTGACGATGGATTAGCCTTCAAGGGCTCCTAGGGTCTGAAGTCACGTAGCCCCAACTGTATTCAGGCGCCAACGGTACAAAATGAACGGCATTACAGTACTGTATTGGTTAAGTATAGAGGTGATATAGCAGGTTCAAGTGGTGTATAGGCTTAGGGAAGAAAGATAAGGTTAGTTGGACTGCCATGGCTAGGGTCGTCCCAGCACGACCTTAAATGTGTAAGCCCGTATCTAGAATGGGTCTGGGGGTCGTCTGAGCACGTTGAGGGGGTCGCCGATCTTTCCTTAACCCCCTTGCCAGACCTGCGGACGGGGCGGAGCATCGTGAAGGCAGTGCTGGACTACTACCAGTTCCTGGGCCTGGTGCCCTACCCGCACCCGTCGGCCCAGCCTCTTCATGACCTGCCCAGGGGCAAGGGACCTGGCAGCCCCCCACTTCACGCCAGACACTCGCGCTCACAACTCCAGCTTCAACAGGTATGTCGATATACACCAGGTATGGCCACGCACTTGTCTCTCTGGCAGGCATGGTGTCGCACCCCGTCGTTTGTATTGCTGTAGAGCTGTTACAAAAAGTGTCACTGGCGACATGACACCCCCAAGACTGGACATCAGTCCGCCATTCCTGTTAGATGACTGACTTATGCATATGTCTCCTGTGTGTGTTACGAGGTTTGGCTTTGGTCAGTGTCACACCCAGGTCCCCTCCCCCACCACAACATTGCCTGCTTAGTCAGGCTGTGATCCAGCAAGGCCGTCCAGTCATGTTCTGAGAAAGCTTTCCCAGTCCCAGGCTGTCAGTCTCAAGCTAAAGTCTTTTCAGCCTGTTTTTCTAAAGTTAGTGTAAACACCTGCCCCAGCTAATCGGTAGTAAGGATTATGTTCACTGTAGTTGAGCCCAGGCCAACCACATTAGAGCAACAGTTCACTGTAGTGAAGCATCAACCCTTTGCACAGGTGCCTCGCCCAATATAACCCAGTATACCGTAACCCTTCCCGTGTATGCGGAAACCTATTCAGCCATGGTAGAGACAGGGCCAAATGTGTTTAATCTTTGATCTCTTGCCAGCGATGCACAGAGCCAGACCTGTAGCACACAAGGGAAGCAGTTGGCCCTGTTCCCCTCTATCATATATCATCCTTTAAGTGCGATTAAGATAACCTGTGATAAGGTGTGTTGATCTAATTCAGCAGATTGTTAGATGCCTGGGGATGTCGGTGGATGAAACTTTACCTTTAAGTTTGTAAATTTCTATAGTTCACGCATCGCTGGAAGGGGATGTGTGGGAGTTAGTATTATGTCGATGTTAAGTATGTTAAACAGTACTGACTTCAGAGAAGATCTTGTCTATAAGACAGACCATCTTCTCTACCAGACTGTATCACGAGGTGCAGAAGCTGAAGGATCGTAAATTTAGATCTGTGAAGAGCATTCTATGATAAGGCATGACGTGCATGGCTCATTAATGTTTCTCCTTGCTTCGCTTATAAATGTTCCACGTCGTGAGTGAGCACAGCACCAGCACACAGCTGCTTCCCTCCACCTCGACACAGGAGAGGAGTGTAGTAACACTCCTAGATGCATGCATCACTCGTGCCCCTGAATTCTGCAGTGTACACCCGTGGTTGTGTTCCAGGGTCGGCGTCCGCAGCGATCCTCCCGGGGCAAGTGGTCACCCGGCGTCAGGTTGAGGAGCTCGCCCACCTCGGCCGAGCCCCCGAGCCTGAGGGAGCCTGGGGGCAGCGAAGCGGCCGGCACCGACACTCCTGCCAGCGACACCGACGAAGACGATGGTTCCTCCGTCACCAGCGACAGCGACGGACTCAGCGACACGAGCGGCCTCATGGTCAGGATCAAGCAGAAGGCCGCCTCCGCCGACGAGGACGACGTGGACTACGGACGTCGCTACGGCCACAACCAGACCGAGAGGAACGTGCGACTCCCAACGACACGGCCTCGCGACCCCAGCCCACGGTCGCTGGGGGAGCGCGGCAGACGACGGACGGGACGCCGCACGCGACAGCCGCGGACGACGTACGTGACGCTCTTCCCCGAACAACACATCCACAACCCTTCCCGCTCCGACGACGAGACGCGAAGCCTGCCCGACCTGCCGTCTCTGACGGCGTCCCTACGGACCCTGCGGACCAGCCAGGGCGCCCATCAGCGACACCCGGTTCCTGCGGCGCAGCCCACCAGCCTTGTGTGGCAGGACTTGCCGCACCCAGACATCAAGCTCTCCTACCGCTACTACGACTTCCGCCGGCTGACACGGCCACGCAAGAGGCGCCACAGAAGGAAAGTCAAAAGCCGCTCCCCAAGTCGCGTCCGCACCCGCACTCGCCCCCAGCGCCGAAGTAAGGCCAGCCACCGTGCCCACCACGCCCCCGCACCTCCGCCCACGTCGCCAGAGCGGGTGCGTCCCCGGCGGATGGTGGCGGGCGGAGGCTTCAATGTGACACGAATGGCGACGCCGCCCCGCGGGGATGCGGGGGTAAAGCAGCCCACGCCCGCCGAGGAGGCTGGGTCCAGGTTGCCCACGACCCGCGGGGAGGCCAGGCCCCGGGGACTGCGAATGATCGACGTTAATCAACTCACGATCGGCGGGTACCGGGAGAGCGCCGCCCAACCCAGGTGGCAGGCCAGCCCTAGACGGCCCCTGCCCACCACACCGCCCCTCCTCAGACGGTTCTTGGATCCCCACGCCCCACTTTTTTGATTCCCACTCCGTTAACTCCCTACCTCACCTCCCACACACCAGCTGCTCGCCTCCCTCATCACCGCTGCTCATACTACACATCTCAGGGATTTTATGAGTACTGTAACTGTATGAATCGTATCATAGCAACTGCCTTTACCTTTAGCCAAATTTACTGTAATATTTTGTATGCTGTTGTTGGTATGTACTGTGCTTGGAAAATGGATTTTCCTCAGAGATCTTCCTTCATTAACTGATACTATGGTCCAGCTAGCCAGTCAGTCAGTCAGTTGGCTGCTAGTGGCCCTATGGACCAGTCATTCAATAGGGCTGTCACTGGCCATGTGGACCAGTGCATCAATAGGGTTTCCACTGTATGAACCCATGTTCTCGCGTCATGTTCTCCTGTATTTACTAAATCTTTTATCATTCAGATAGTGTTTCAGTAGCCTGGATGCCGGTGTGTTCCATGTGTTCCAGCAGTGAGGAACGAGTGTTCCGGACCACGACGGCAGGGACCACTTGCCCCACCTACATCAAGGAACAGTACTGCAACAACCCGACAAGGAAGAACGGAAAACAGTAGACATATGGTCTCTCAAGGTCTCAGTTTAAGGTCCGAGAGGGCGTAAGAAGGCCCGTCAAAGGTTAGGGGCAAAGTGAGTCCACCTCCATCACCGGGTCAGCGCATCAGGCTAGGTGAGGCTCTATTTAGTGCTGTGTTGGGTGAGGAACCAGAGCTTGGCCTCGCCAGAGTGACAGGCGGGGAGATCCTAGCAGGGCAGCTGGACCTGCCCAGCCATGGAGCCGTCAACAGACGATCATCAGGGTATGAATCCTGCCACAGGAGCCTGCTGCTGCTGCTGCCCCGGAGCGCAGCGGCCTGCAACTGTCCCGAAGCCGCAGAGGTGTGGGGTCTGCTCCTGCCACAGTCGCTGGACCAGCCCCGCTGCCTGTACTGTGGTGCATGAAAACACGTATACCTACCTCACTTTGTGTCGTCGGCCATTCAATTAATACAGTCCGCCATTAGTGCTCTCATCCCCCCACCCCTCTCCCCATCCAACAGAGTCCGCACCCTCCCCCTACTCCCACGCTGTGGGACGTCCCCCCCACTCCCCTCCTTTTTTTTTTTTTCCTCTTCATCCACACCGGGACCACCCCTCCCCCGCCGCCCCGCACTCCGGCTAGACTTAGATAAAACATTACGGTAATTAATCAAAAATTTAGAACTAAAGTTAGTTTCCTTTGAGGACCAGATTTTTGTCGTTAAAGATGAGAAGGATATTGACGGGGTCCCACGCCAGAGGCCCCTGCATCCCCCGATAAAGCCTTCTTATATATATATATATATATATATATATATATATATATATATATATATATATATATATATATATATATATATATATATATATATATGTGTGTGTGTGTGTGCTGTCATGTAATAAAAAGATCATTGGTTTAGTCCGGCAAGTTAGTTGTGATGTGCAGTATGCTTCAGAGCTCCCGTTGAACACATCGAGTGTGACCGAAGCATTCGATAGAGGTATTCTATCCTCTTTTATCTCATTTTCTTCTTCTTCTCTTCCTCTCTTCCTCCTCCTTTCGAAGGTTCCCGTCAAGGACAAAATGCTTCATCGTCACTGAGGAGATAAAAGAGGAAATGTGATCTAGTTCTGTGGGTTCACCATGTCGAAACAGTGCCGGATCAACGTGATTCGTTCGCTGCTTCAGCTCGGCGGTGTCGCTGAGCGAGGCGGACACGACCAGAGTGGCTGTCAGGCTCACATGATTGACACCTGGCCCGCTGGAAGGCCGCGGTCGAATCCCCCCCACAGAACCGGTCCAACATGTCAGTGAGAACACTTCGGTAAGTCACCAGCATCGTAAGGATGGTCACGTGTGTCGGAATGTGTGTTGTTTGTGTGTTTTGCATCGGCCTCTCCACGACCATCCAACTGATGGCTGGTCGTGTCGCTTTAAGTCGTTATTGTCCAGGGTCGTTCGGTAGTCGTGCGTTCATATACATGTCGTTTGTACCAGTCGTCATCTCCCCACCGCGCCACCAGTCCTCACCTCCCCGCCAGTCCTCCCCTCCCAGACTGTTCTCGCCTCCCCTTCAGCCTTTACCTTCCCGCCAGTCCTCATCTCCCCTCTGATCCACGCCTCCCCGCCATTCCTTAACATTCCTGCAGGTCCTCACCTTTTCTCTAGTCCTCTCCTCCCCCGCCGGTCCTCATCTATCCTCTGATCCTCACCTCCCCACCAGTCTTAACATTCCCCCTACCGGTCCCTCCTCCCCATCCGTCCTCACCTCCCCACCATTGCTCGTCGACCGCTCCCCGTGTTTGGTTCCCTTCCCAGCCTCCCTCACCTAAGGTGTTCTGGACTCCAGGCACGTTCCAGCCTCCATTTTCCAGCCCTCCCTTCTAATTTTCCAGCAGCAGCCAAGTCATGGAAATTTCCCCTTCAGGAAGCACCGACTCCAAGGAATTCTTTTGGGCTTTGTGGTCTTGGTGCTTCTCATGGGGTGGGGGGCAGGGCACGGGCGGGCGTTGCCAGGCTACGGAGGGACAGGGCAAGGACGGGCGGGCGGGGTCAGGGCTCTGGTGGGCGGGGCTGTGGCACGGGTGTGCGGGTTTAGGGATATGGATATTGAAGGGGCACGGGTGGGCGATCCCGGCCCTGAGACACGGGTGGACGGTCCTAGGGCACTGACGGACGGTCCCAGCTCACGGATGGGTGTGCCACGGGTGACCGGGTAGGTAGATTTCTCTACCGCACTCTCTCTCTCTCTCTCTCTCTCTCTCTCTCTCTCTCTCTCTCTCTCTCTCTCTCTCTCTCTCTCTCTCTCTCTCTCTCTCTCAGGATCTGGCCTGGACCCCAGACAACGGCGTTCTTCTGCTTCACCAACTGACTTTGACGCGTCGCTCTTAACGAATACAACAAAATGTTCAACTCTCCCTTTCACACATACATACGTACGTACGTACGATAATATTACATGATTTTCTTTCACGCATTAAAGATTTATTTTTTCAAAAGTGTTGATTGTTGAGCAATATAGTGAATTATTATAGAGGCGTCGTTCACCAATTCTTTGAAATACCCCATTCATGGATGGTGGTGTTTTTCTCTTGCTCGTTTGGACTTTCTGATTTCGATTTAATTTTCTTTGTGACATCTGTAAACAGAAAGTATTGAAGAAACACTAAGGAACCACGAACGGAGCTTCATTTTCAAGGTATGCAACCCTCATCAGAAATCACGATCATAGAAAATGGTAAAATTTGTCATAATAGAAAAAGGTATTTTAATCTATAACTATGACAATTACCTTATTTTACTCTTTCAGTGGATGTTCAGATTGCGTGGTGGGAACTCTTGTGCATATTATCATGAGAACTTGATGCACGTCTAAGATCATGTTATAAAATCCGAGCACATGCCAACTTAAAGGTGAATGTTAGGTGCTACCGGTGTGTCCGGACATGTCTGCCTACGATGCCTTATACTGACGGTAATATGCTGACACTTGTCGACTGACATTTTGATCCACAGGTCAAAAGATTATTTATATCCGCAGCCTTAGAGCATCTTGGCTTGGTCTGGACTTTACTCTTGCTTCAGAAGAACCCACCATCTGACCGAACGCTCTATGTAGGGAGACACATTACATGTAATGGTGAGAAACTAACCTGTCTTATTCCTGGGCCATAGTGTAATCCCAGACGGGCTCTTGGCAGGGCCTCAGCCGACACTGGTGAAGCCCTGGAGTCAGCTGTTTTGCCAGGAAAGCGCGGACCACAGAGCTCAGCAAGTGAACCAGCTCAGATGTTATTCCTTCAGGGGAAAAATATGTTTTGAATGTCCCAAAAAAATAAGGTCAGGGTGGGGCCTCATGTGAAACGGTACGGTTCGGACCGGCTTAGTGGTTCACGATGGTGCCGGCCAGTCCCGCCCCATGTAGAGGCTGATGTACACACATGAGTCTTGGTGACCAGATGATGGACAGGAGTCCTCCACCCACCGTGGGTAGACGTTAAGTTGACCTGATGATGAACCGGACTTCAGTGGACGCTTCCTTGTTGACCTGGAGTCCATGTATCTGTACATATGCTGGAGGGTTCATGGCCGCCAAGGGAAATGATAAGAGATACGTATAAGGTGAAGAGCAGGAAGCTATGACGCTGCCATTGACGTAGGGTCAAGGTCATGGGTCAGGCTAGAACTGCTTGAGAAGCATTTTGACCACGTTCAGGGCCAAGGCTGAAGCAGTTACCTAAATTTCGTCAACAAAGGTTCTTTTTACCGGGTCATCCAGTGTTGGCGATGGTCTTGATGGTGGTGGTGAAGTGTTGGAGGTGTGGTGAGAAAGTACCAACATTCAGGACGCGTTGGGTGGTTCACTCAGGTGGTGAGAACCTCTCCGGTGCTGTGTACTGCCACCATCTGTGTTGGCTGCCTTCCCAGGCTTGTGCCCTACCATCATTACCATCACCTGGGGTTCTCCCACTGTGGAAGCTCCTGATGTTCTTCCACCATGGCACCACCTGTTGTTCTCCTACCGTGGAACCACCTGAGATTATTCCATCATGGGACCTCCTGTGGTTCTCGGGCATGGTTCTATATGAGTTTCTCCCACTATGGAACCCTAAGGGGTTCCCGCGGCTTATGGTATCTCCTTTGACGATAACTTTCTAATATTTCCCTTGACAAACTTCGATGAGCTAGAGTGATCAGTGGAATCTTAATAGCCTGTTTAAAACTACTGGACTTTCCACACACACACACACACACACACACACACACACACACACACACACACACACACATCATATTCTGCGGCATGATACCTTGCACAGCATCATGGCAGCTCCACTCTAACATAGAATATGGGACTAACAGAGAATAACTGTTTGATGTTAGACTTTGTTTGATAAGGTAGGCGAGGTTGTTATATGTACACATATCTTTATACTTAGGAGAACTGTCGGGGTATAGGAGAGTTGCTTTTTGTAAAAGCATCTTAGACTGAATACTGACCTCTCTTGAATTGTCTCATGAGATTTGCAGTTCATCGTTTCAATTCCCAAAAGTTATTTATCCACAGTATCACGTAATAGTATGTAAATTTATCATTTGTGTTGATGGTTATTATTATTATTATTATTATCATTAGAAGTAGTAGTTGTGGCAGTATTTACCTGCATTTATAAACGCTTTCAAGTCTTTCTTTTATCATAAAAACTGTCCGATATAGAGCAAGTCCTTAGTAGTTTTCAAGTTTTGGTGTACCTTTTCATACTATTCAGGGTAGGAAGTTCACACTCATGGAGCCTTGTTGTTGTTGTTGACAGTACAAAAGTTTTGGAAGCCATGACCATTTTGGGGTTAACTGGCCTCCTGTCCCGTCGGGACTCGCCCAGACAAGCATAAACCTATGAATGTGTTCTCGGGATTGGCTCTTGGCCGTTGCTTGACTGGCAGACAATTGGCAGGATCTCCCACGTGAGCTATTATTGCTTACATTCCTTCCTTGTAATTTTGGAGGACTTGTAGTTTAGTTTGAATCTTAATACAGATTTTCACTGCGAGAAGTATCTCCGATGTAGGTTGGGTCAGTAAGCGGGTCTCGGGCACGACCATTTTGTGTCCGTATCGCTGTGTGACTTTGCGTCATTCTGAAGTCGAAGCTTATTGCCTAATTTTATTTACGATATTGGATGTTCCTCTAACCTACAGCTAAAGCTTTTTTCAGCCAATGCACTTGACCACCGATAAAGCATATGAAATATGTCGAGATTAAGTTCCGTTATTTCAGGCAATCGTTCGAACGTTTTGGCTTCAACCAATCACAAGAGGGTATTGTCTGTGCAAATATGGCGGCTCCTCAGACTCAGCGGACCATGTTGGTTGAAGGAAAGAATATCCTGACTACTTCTTCAGGACGTATGGGCAAGAAAGCTGACGGTGCAACACTTCACGAGAAGAAGCAAGGGAGATGAGACTTTCTTTTAAGAGCATAGCTACAAGGCGCAAAAGAGGTATATCAAAATCTTTGAAGTTCACAACATTTGGGCACATGTATGTCTATGTTAGTGACCAAAGATCATCATATATGATTTGTGAAGGGTTTGGTAATGTTGTAATCATGGTCACAAGGTTAGATACCATTGACTTCAGCAATGATAGTGTTATTTGTATTATTTCCCCACATTGGTTACTTTGCCGTTAAGTCGGCACCGGTGGTTCGCACTATTATGCAAATGTTTTCTCCATTGTCCTCTTTTTCCAGTAGCTTTATTGATTTTTTTTTTATGTATAACATTTTTTTGTGTGTGGATATCAAGATTTTCTCAATTGTTGTGGGTATTACCGTTGTGGACATCCAACGGATTTTGTTAGGTTAGGCTATATTGGGTTGAAATGGTTTTGGGTGGCTTTTGAACAACTCTTAACCATTTCTTTTGCCAGTTACTACATTTTGTAATTTCCCCCACCCAGAACCCCAGCTGTCACTGGGGTCCCCCATTATCGTTGGATAAATGGGGGGGGGGGGTCTCATTAGATAGATGTATGAAAGTGTGATTTTATCAAGTTATGAGAACAAGTGTGCATAGTTGATTACTTTCCATGATCCACTTAATTGATCAGCGTGTTTGAAGAATGAATTTACAGGACAGTTGGTTTCATTCAAGAAAGGCTGGGGAGGGGAATTTTCTTATGATAAATGAAGTGTAATAGGGTATGAAGCTAAGGGAAAACGTGGTTAACACAGCAGAAGTGCATGGGTCCCCCCCACCCATAGGCATGAACCAGTGGCACATGTTTAGCTGCTGCTCTCCACAGTTTCTGTGTGGAGACCAGTTACTCGTGGATTGGTTGTTATGATGCCTCCATTTTCTTCCCTTATCAGGAAATTTAGGTGAGATTTTGTAGATTTTGTTGGTTTCCAGAAAGTGTTTCATCTACTTGCATGCTAACCCCACATTTTCCCTGATCTTTATATGCTCCATTCAGTCTTTGGCTCAATCTGTTGCCTAACTCACAACACTAATAGTGATTATTCAGTTTGCTTCCTATTTCAAATTGTCTAATATAACATAAAAAAATCAACCAAAATCTGACGTAGGATTTTTCACTTATCCAAGGCATGAAAAAAAGTAGGTAAGACATGTATCTGGCCAATTTTAGGAATAAGGCTCGGATACGCACTTGTAACTAGCTTGATAATGCTTCAATTCATTATACCTGGTGCCAGTTATAAATGCTATGTTATACCATTTTGATTGTTAGGATTGAAAATTACTCATATAGGCAGACAATTTTATAAGTGATCCATAAATCACAACACAGTACTAAAACTTGTATTATTTAGGTTTTTTAAGTAATTTTGTTGTATTTAGGAACCTTTTGTGGAACAACTCAAGCAGGCGCTGATTGATGCAGCCGATAAACATATTTAGAGCAACTTTAGCAAATTGTCTAACTGGTAAAGTTGGAAATGCAGTGTCCGACAACATGGCAGTGACAGGGAGGCAATTTTTGCTGAGATATAGAGGCAGCTCACTCGTACCATGATCTGGTCTCTTCACTAGTAGCCATCAGGACAGTTATCAGATACTCTTTGGAGGATATCATTCAGAATACATGTTCTAGAGGCATCACTCACAGATTTCCAAACTGCAAAGATTTATGCCAGAAAGAGCATGCAAAGCTTATTATTTCATTACAATGACATATGAAAGTTTAATCCAAATTTAGAAAAAGAATGGATACGTTTCCCTTGACATGGCAGAAGTATTTGAGAAAGTAAACCACAGGATTTTGGAAGAGAAAGTAGGTAATCAAAGCATAATGAGTAAAACAGGAAGGTGGATTAAAGTCTCTGACTAATGGGAAGTTCAAAGCTGTGGCAAATAGAACCTTCCCTGTGGAGGTTGGCCTATTTGGGCTACCATAGGGAACAATATTAGCCTCATTACTGTTTTTAACGATATCAGACATCAACAGTGATGTAAAGGAACGCATATCGAGGAGCTGTGCTGATGACACTAGATTAAGCAAAATGATTGGATCAGAAAATTTGAGCAAATAAGATATGGGTCAAGGACTCATTAGTAGTGCCATAAAAAGGTCTGATTTGGAAATTGACAGAAAGTGGGCCAAATGTAAAAAATTTAAGTGTCATCAATAATGAAAAAGCAGATTTCAGAGAGGATATTGAGAAGACAACACTATCAAGTCAAGTAATAAGTGGTGTGATTCCGAGAACATAAGTGGTATGGTTCTGAGAACTTTCTTTACAAGAGATAGAAACCTTTTGATGAAAATGATTTCTGTATACATATAAGCAAAATCGAATATTACTGTGTTGTATGGTCACCAGTGAAAAAAAATAAGCAGAGAATTCAAAAGCACTTTACAAGCAAAATCAAGGGGTTAGAACATATGGACCTCTGTGTAAGACTGAAAGAACTTCAACTATATAGCCTAAAAAGAAGAGAAAGATATATGATAATCTATGCATGGCAACAAATTGAAGGTTTTATTTCCTTCAGAATTTGTAAATAATTTTTCGTCTCTTCTTTTAACCTTTCATTAACCTCTTATATTTCAGTAAAGGCCAGGCCTTGATATGGACTTTTGTCTGTGACAAGAGCCTCCAATAAAAAAGTCGTTAAGTCTTTGAAAATACCATTGAACATGCAATGATAAATCACACAAAAATATATGACAGTCCAGCTTGAAAGCTAGAACAATTATTCAGTGTGCTATCAGGAGGAATTTGGAGCATGCATGGAGAATTAAACAAACAATTAAAAGATAACTTGACATATGATTGAAATTTTTCCAAGATGAACCAAGAATTGATAATTATGTAATCCAGGTAGCAGCTGAGAAGCATTGTCTCATACATCAAGACATGTTGCAAACGTTTCACACTATCCTTGCCACAGGTGCATAGATAAGCATACTGTCTCTCTCGTATTATGCAGGTTAGTAACCTGTTTTATTAATGTTTTTAAGGGATTTAAGTATCCTGTTGTGGAACAGCTCAGGTAGGAGCTGCCAGATGCGCAGATGAGTGAGGGTTCCCTGATCACAGCCTTTGAGTTTTTTAAGAGATTGACAATGTGAACACTGAACATAAGGACATAAAGAAATACTTTTATGATGTAGCAGTGTTGGATGAATGGAACAGAATTAGTGAGGACATGTGCCTTTTTCTTTGGTCAGAATGCCCTGGATACTGCACTTGCAGCAGGATATGACCTTTATACAGAATTCATACATGTGTATTTGCAGAGCATGACATTGTCATCCACTGAACATCCTGAGGCACTCAAGATCTTTGCAAATGGGCACCATATGCTGAAATACCCAGATTAGGACTGGGGTGGCCAGTCAACAGAGTTTGTTATAGAACCTTTTCTGATGAGCCAAAAGTCACA
Organism: Panulirus ornatus; assembly: GCF_036320965.1. NCBI lineage: Eukaryota > Metazoa > Arthropoda > Malacostraca > Decapoda > Palinuridae > Panulirus > Panulirus ornatus. The sequence continues at coordinate 58,761,308 of NC_092233.1, forward strand.
TAGGAGCTAACTAGAGGACATGGGGTGAGAGTGAGTTAGGACATTTGCCTGCACAGAAGTAAACCATGGCATACAAGATTTTACTTACATGAACAGTCACCAACATCAGGACATGACGAGTACATCAGAGTTAGGCTTGTAGTAATTGGATGTTTTAAGAAATTCACATATAGAGTTGGATTAGCATGCCAATGAGTGCACTTCCTCTTACTGTAACATACCTCTGCAGGTGTGTATGGTAATTATGTAATTGTATTATTACATTCTGATAATGAATACCATTTCTTATGCATTATTAACACAAAAAATTGCGTCATTATTTCTTGATATGATGGAATAACTCTTAAAAACATTAGTATAGCAATATTATTATTAAGATTGGTTTTATGCAAGTAAAGCTCCAGTATTTTACATTTCTCTCCCCAAGAAATACATAGTTGCCCTTAGTTTACAAAAATGTCAAGTCTAGAAATAGCAGATTTGAAAATTTTCTATGATATATATATATATATATATATATATTTCTTTCTTTTCTTTCTTTCAAACTATTCG
>NC_092233.1:59419359-59426859 GCF_036320965.1 Panulirus ornatus
TGGTGGTGGTGGTGGTGGTGGTGGTGGTGGTGGTGGTGGTGGTGGTGGTGGTGGTGGTGGTGGTGGTGGTGGTGGTGGTGGTGGTGGTGGTGGTGGTGGTGGTGGTGGTGGTGGTGGTGGTGGTGGTGGTGGTGGTGGTGGTGGTGGTGGTGGTGGTGGTGGTGGTGGTGGTGGTGGTGGTGGTGGTGGTGGTGGTGGTGGTGGTGGTGGTGGTGGTGGTGGTGGTGGTGGTGGTGGTGGTGGTGGTGGTGGTGGTGGTGGTGGTGGTGGTGGTGGTGGTGGTGGTGGTGGTGGTGGTGGTGGTGGTGGTGGTGGTGGTGGTGGTGGTGGTGGTGGTGGTGGTGGTGGTGGTGGTGGTGGTGGTGGTGGTGGTGGTGGTGGTGGTGGTGGTGGTGGTGGTGGTGGTGGTGGTGGTGGTGGTGGTGGTGGTGGTGGTGGTGGTGGTGGTGGTGGTGGTGGTGGTGGTGGTGGTGGTGGTGGTGGTGGTGGTGGTGGTGGTGGTGGTGGTGGTGGTGGTGGTGGTGGTGGTGGTGGTGGTGGTGGTGGTGGTGGTGGTGGTGGTGGTGGTGGTGGTGGTGGTGGTGGTGGTGGTGGTGGTGGTGGTGGTGGTGGTGGTGGTGGTGGTGGTGGTGGTGGTGGTGGTGGTGGTGGTGGTGGTGGTGGTGGTGGTGGTGGTGGTGGTGGTGGTGGTGGTGGTGGTGGTGGTGGTGGTGGTGGTGGTGGTGGTGGTGGTGGTGGTGGTGGTGGTGGTGGTGGTGGTGGTGGTGGTGGTGGTGGTGGTGGTGGTGGTGGTGGTGGTGGTGGTGGTGGTGGTGGTGGTGGTGGTGGTGGTGGTGGTGGTGGTGGTGGTGGTGGTGGTGGTGGTGGTGGTGGTGGTGGTGGTGGTGGTGGTGGTGGTGGTGGTGGTGGTGGTGGTGGTGGTGGTGGTGGTGGTGGTGGTGGTGGTGGTGGTGGTGGTGGTGGTGGTGGTGGTGGTGGTGGTGGTGGTGGTGGTGGTGGTGGTGGTGGTGGTGGTGGTGGTGGTGGTGGTGGTGGTGGTGGTGGTGGTGGTGGTGGTGGTGGTGGTGGTGGTGGTGGTGGTGGTGGTGGTGGTGGTGGTGGTGGTGGTGGTGGTGGTGGTGGTGGTGGTGGTGGTGGTGGTGGTGGTGGTGGTGGTGGTGGTGGTGGTGGTGGTGGTGGTGGTGGTGGTGGTGGTGGTGGTGGTGGTGGTGGTGGTGGTGGTGGTGGTGGTGGTGGTGGTGGTGGTGGTGGTGGTGGTGGTGGTGGTGGTGGTGGTGGTGGTGGTGGTGGTGGTGGTGGTGGTGGTGGTGGTGGTGGTGGTGGTGGTGGTGGTGGTGGTGGTGGTGGTGGTGGTGGTGGTGGTGGTGGTGGTGGTGGTGGTGGTGGTGGTGGTGGTGGTGGTGGTGGTGGTGGTGGTGGTGGTGGTGGTGGTGGTGGTGGTGGTGGTGGTGGTGGTGGTGGTGGTGGTGGTGGTGGTGGTGGTGGTGGTGGTGGTGGTGGTGGTGGTGGTGGTGGTGGTGGTGGTGGTGGTGGTGGTGGTGGTGGTGGTGGTGGTGGTGGTGGTGGTGGTGGTGGTGGTGGTGGTGGTGGTGGTGGTGGTGGTGGTGGTGGTGGTGGTGGTGGTGGTGGTGGTGGTGGTGGTGGTGGTGGTGGTGGTGGTGGTGGTGGTGGTGGTGGTGGTGGTGGTGGTGGTGGTGGTGGTGGTGGTGGTGGTGGTGGTGGTGGTGGTGGTGGTGGTGGTGGTGGTGGTGGTGGTGGTGGTGGTGGTGGTGGTGGTGGTGGTGGTGGTGGTGGTGGTGGTGGTGGTGGTGGTGGTGGTGGTGGTGGTGGTGGTGGTGGTGGTGGTGGTGGTGGTGGTGGTGGTGGTGGTGGTGGTGGTGGTGGTGGTGGTGGTGGTGGTGGTGGTGGTGGTGGTGGTGGTGGTGGTGGTGGTGGTGGTGGTGGTGGTGGTGGTGGTGGTGGTGGTGGTGGTGGTGGTGGTGGTGGTGGTGGTGGTGGTGGTGGTGGTGGTGGTGGTGGTGGTGGTGGTGGTGGTGGTGGTGGTGGTGGTGGTGGTGGTGGTGGTGGTGGTGGTGGTGGTGGTGGTGGTGGTGGTGGTGGTGGTGGTGGTGGTGGTGGTGGTGGTGGTGGTGGTGGTGGTGGTGGTGGTGGTGGTGGTGGTGGTGGTGGTGGTGGTGGTGGTGGTGGTGGTGGTGGTGGTGGTGGTGGTGGTGGTGGTGGTGGTGGTGGTGGTGGTGGTGGTGGTGGTGGTGGTGGTGGTGGTGGTGGTGGTGGTGGTGGTGGTGGTGGTGGTGGTGGTGGTGGTGGTGGTGGTGGTGGTGGTGGTGGTGGTGGTGGTGGTGGTGGTGGTGGTGGTGGTGGTGGTGGTGGTGGTGGTGGTGGTGGTGGTGGTGGTGGTGGTGGTGGTGGTGGTGGTGGTGGTGGTGGTGGTGGTGGTGGTGGTGGTGGTGGTGGTGGTGGTGGTGGTGGTGGTGGTGGTGGTGGTGGTGGTGGTGGTGGTGGTGGTGGTGGTGGTGGTGGTGGTGGTGGTGGTGGTGGTGGTGGTGGTGGTGGTGGTGGTGGTGGTGGTGGTGGTGGTGGTGGTGGTGGTGGTGGTGGTGGTGGTGGTGGTGGTGGTGGTGGTGGTGGTGGTGGTGGTGGTGGTGGTGGTGGTGGTGGTGGTGGTGGTGGTGGTGGTGGTGGTGGTGGTGGTGGTGGTGGTGGTGGTGGTGGTGGTGGTGGTGGTGGTGGTGGTGGTGGTGGTGGTGGTGGTGGTGGTGGTGGTGGTGGTGGTGGTGGTGGTGGTGGTGGTGGTGGTGGTGGTGGTGGTGGTGGTGGTGGTGGTGGTGGTGGTGGTGGTGGTGGTGGTGGTGGTGGTGGTGGTGGTGGTGGTGGTGGTGGTGGTGGTGGTGGTGGTGGTGGTGGTGGTGGTGGTGGTGGTGGTGGTGGTGGTGGTGGTGGTGGTGGTGGTGGTGGTGGTGGTGGTGGTGGTGGTGGTGGTGGTGGTGGTGGTGGTGGTGGTGGTGGTGGTGGTGGTGGTGGTGGTGGTGGTGGTGGTGGTGGTGGTGGTGGTGGTGGTGGTGGTGGTGGTGGTGGTGGTGGTGGTGGTGGTGGTGGTGGTGGTGGTGGTGGTGGTGGTGGTGGTGGTGGTGGTGGTGGTGGTGGTGGTGGTGGTGGTGGTGGTGGTGGTGGTGGTGGTGGTGGTGGTGGTGGTGGTGGTGGTGGTGGTGGTGGTGGTGGTGGTGGTGGTGGTGGTGGTGGTGGTGGTGGTGGTGGTGGTGGTGGTGGTGGTGGTGGTGGTGGTGGTGGTGGTGGTGGTGGTGGTGGTGGTGGTGGTGGTGGTGGTGGTGGTGGTGGTGGTGGTGGTGGTGGTGGTGGTGGTGGTGGTGGTGGTGGTGGTGGTGGTGGTGGTGGTGGTGGTGGTGGTGGTGGTGGTGGTGGTGGTGGTGGTGGTGGTGGTGGTGGTGGTGGTGGTGGTGGTGGTGGTGGTGGTGGTGGTGGTGGTGGTGGTGGTGGTGGTGGTGGTGGTGGTGGTGGTGGTGGTGGTGGTGGTGGTGGTGGTGGTGGTGGTGGTGGTGGTGGTGGTGGTGGTGGTGGTGGTGGTGGTGGTGGTGGTGGTGGTGGTGGTGGTGGTGGTGGTGGTGGTGGTGGTGGTGGTGGTGGTGGTGGTGGTGGTGGTGGTGGTGGTGGTGGTGGTGGTGGTGGTGGTGGTGGTGGTGGTGGTGGTGGTGGTGGTGGTGGTGGTGGTGGTGGTGGTGGTGGTGGTGGTGGTGGTGGTGGTGGTGGTGGTGGTGGTGGTGGTGGTGGTGGTGGTGGTGGTGGTGGTGGTGGTGGTGGTGGTGGTGGTGGTGGTGGTGGTGGTGGTGGTGGTGGTGGTGGTGGTGGTGGTGGTGGTGGTGGTGGTGGTGGTGGTGGTGGTGGTGGTGGTGGTGGTGGTGGTGGTGGTGGTGGTGGTGGTGGTGGTGGTGGTGGTGGTGGTGGTGGTGGTGGTGGTGGTGGTGGTGGTGGTGGTGGTGGTGGTGGTGGTGGTGGTGGTGGTGGTGGTGGTGGTGGTGGTGGTGGTGGTGGTGGTGGTGGTGGTGGTGGTGGTGGTGGTGGTGGTGGTGTGTGTTTTTTTTGGCTGCCGAGGGACGAGGTCGAGGGAGTAAGCTGTTCCGACCTCTCTCTCTCTCTCTCTCCCTTTGGTGCTGGTAGGCCTAGCGGAGGAGGGGGACTTGGACTAGCTTCCGTGGCTCTTACCGTCACTGACACGTCCCGTGACGACTGCCGTCACGACCAGGGAAGTCCCTCCCGTGACACCAGGCTAGTCCTGTCCGTGTAGGTGGATGGGATTGTGTCCCTCCCTCCTCTCTCTCCCTCTCCCCTGGGACGCGCCTATGGCCGTGTGCCTGCTGGCGTCCGGGGACACTGTGGGTTGTATATGTGACAGTTGCGTCCTGGGACGGGACCTCTTACCCTGCGACCGCCGTGGGACGGCCTGGGACTTGTCACCTGGCCTCACTTGGGTGCTAAACCTCTCATGCTCAGATCCTAGGTCTTGGCACTGGGGAATAGCACTGTTAACCACAACAGCTGTAGACCTGGTCGTTTAAGGAGAGTATTTGCCCCTCGTTCTGACTGGTTAGATATGTCCTTGTGTGTGTGTGTGTGTGTGTGTGTGTGTGTGTGTGTGTGTGTGTGTCCAGGCAGGTGTTCAGCATTCGTCATTCAGTATGACCACATCCGCTTGCCCCCTCCTCCCGCCATCCCCTCCCCCATCACCCAAACAAGGTCACTAACACAGAGCAAAAATCATGTAAACGTGACTTTCACCAGAATTTAACCCCAACGCGTCTGCCCCGATGTATGCTGATGTATTATGGTTGGGTTAATGTAGGAACGAAGGAGATGTTAAAGATGTTACATTAACGTGTGTGTTTTTTTTCTTTTTAACCCCGGCAGGATGCATCGAATCTATCCTTGTTAAAGTCATGTTAGACTAATAAATGAGCCTTCATATGTGTACCCCCCGCTTTGTACAGCAGGATCTATCCTCTCTCTCCCCCTCACCAGTTGACTGACCCAGATGTAATGCCGGTGGAGAGGCAAGGGATTAATATGCCATCCTCCCTTTTTTTTTTTAACCACCCTCCCTCCCTCCCTCCGCCTGGATCCTGGTAGCTTGGTAGAGAGGAGGAGGCGCGGCACTGGGCGAAGACCAGCATACATTCCTCGCTCATCCAGGTATCCATCCATCCATCCGTCTGTGATGGGTGATGATGGGTCGTGATTGTGAGGGGGTTGTCAGGTTGGGTGGTGGGGGTGAATAATGCGACGGGGCGTTGTTTGTGTGCTTGCCTTGCCTGCCTCCCTGCCTTGCCTTGCCTCGCGCCTCCACTGTGCATGCTGCGCTTCCCTCGTGGCTCGAGGACGTTGGAGGGTGCGGGAGGAAAGAGGGTAGACGGACTTATGTGGGTTCATATGTGTGTGTGTGTGGGTGATGATGCAACACGAAGAGGCCAATCTACGCTCGTGAGGGGGGGCATCGTCTTGTTGACCTCTTGAGCACGACGGTACGACCCTAGAGCTCGACGGTACGTAGACCCTAGAGCACGACGGTACCTAGACCCTTGAGTACGACGGTACGTAGACCCTAGAGCACGACGGTGCGACCCTAGAGCTCGACGGTACGTAGACCCTTGAGCGCGACGTTACGTAGACCCTTGAGCACGACGGTACGTAGACCCTTGAGTACGACGGTACGTAGACCCTTGAGCACGACGGTACGTAGACCCTTGAGCCTTACGGTACGACCCTAGAGCACGACGGTACGTAGACCCTTGAGCACGACGGTACGTAGACCCTTGAGCACGACGGTACGTAGACCCTAGAGCACGACGGTACGACCCTAGAGCACGACGGTACGACCCTAGAGCACGACGGTACGACCCTAGAGCACGACGGTACGACCTTTGAGCACGACAGTACGACTTTGGGGGGTATTAGGATAACCTGAACCTTAACGGGGGTCAGGTCAGAGGCAAGGCCATCTGTGTGTTCCCCCAGGGTTCGTACAGTCCTGCTACAGCAGTTGGATTGTACCATGGCCGTCATGCAGCACTGAAACCAGTGTGGAATGTGTATGTGTGTGTGTGTGTGTGTGTGTGTGTGTGTGGGATGGGGGGGGGGGGATTGATTGAGTCATTTCCAGGAAGGGACAGATGGGTGGAACAGGATGCTGGTGATACAACAGTAGCCTGATGAAACACGACCTCCACCCTGTTACCCAGGTAATGACCTGTCACCATGGTAATTGGAGAAATACTTTACACACACACACACACACACACACACACACACACACACACACACACACACACACACACACACACACACACATACACACACACCGATTACCCGAATACTGATTACTTTTCTGGTCGGGAGGTGATACCGAGACGTTGTTAAAAGCAGTTAAGAAGCAGTTGAAGTGGTTTAAGGTACCCGACCTCCTCGCCATTGCGATACATTTGGGAAAATGGGATGCAGTTGGTCAGTCCCATACTGTTCCAGTACAAGATGGTGGAAGTGTGTGAGACATAGTCCTGAATATTTTTTTTTCCGAATATTGTCAGATATTCTTATTCGAGTCTTGGTCCAGTATTTGAGAGGCATTAGGTTAGCTGTCATAAGGGAGTTGCTGAGTGTGTGTGTGTGTGTGTGTGTGTGTGTGTGTGTGTGTGTGTGTGTGTGTGTGTATGTGTGTGTGTGGTGGGGCAAGGGGAGGTGTTAAGTGTCATATAATAAGTGTCAGAGAACCATGTGTCGTAGAGGTGGTGGTGCCAAGTGTCATATATCCACCCTTGGTGTCAAGCGAGCCCTGGGGGAATAGTTAAGGGCACCACAGTGGTCAGTATGTGTCAGACGGCCTGGGTTTCGACACGAGAGGCTGACCACACCACTCACCATCCACTGACCTCACTCAACCCAGTGGTAAAACAGCGTCTTCTGTGCCGTCAACTCTAGGGGGAAAAAAAAAGTAATATTACATTAGAATTTACTTCTATGGGTTTGGAATTGTCTCATATGATTGGAGGAGTCGTTTCTTCTTTTGTTTTAACCCCAGGAAGTATAGAGAAGGGGTTCCCAGCGTAAGGGGGAGGAGTTCATGGTGTCCTTCGTGTGTCCGCCAGATGTTAAGGAAGTGGTAGGTTAGGAAAATGGGTCGCTAGAGAAGGAGGAGAGGCAGAGATGGGGGAGCATCTTAGGTGTTGATGGTGGTGAGGGTGAGGGAGCTCCCTCATGGCTGTTATTGAGGGAGGAGTGGGGGAGAGAGGTGGATGGTGGATGTGGGAGAGTGAGTGAGCGCTCCTCCGCGACGGTCTGGGATGTGAATGAGGGAGGGAGATGCAGGAGGGAGGCACAGGATAGGGATGAAAAGCCTCGTCAACCTGCGTGTCCTCATTGGCTGAAGGGGACTGGACGATGGGAGAATTGGGCGAGAACACGATCTTGGGGCCCGGAGTGAGGGGGGGGGGGGCA